>NC_087211.1:32403630-32427398 GCF_015104395.2 Macrobrachium nipponense
ATTAAAGGATAAGCTATTTACACAACTGTGATGAAGTGGCATTGTTATGAAACGTATTTACCAGAATAATTTTATATAACGAGCACATATATTATAATTTTACAAACTATGAATTTTTAGTTGTATGTGTGTTTGTGTGCGTGCTCGAGACGGTTGCTTTGTTTTTACGGACGGGATGTCGGAGATTTTTGCTACTACATATAAACCAAATATAAATATAGCAATAGCAAACAAAATTTCACTCGGGTGCTTAGATATTTTCATTAAACATCTTCCTTGCTAATTACATGGACAAAGGAGCTGAGGGCCAACAGCAGTATTTCATTTTGTGAGGAAAGACTGTCTCTCTCTTTCATTAACTTTCTGTACTTTCATTGCACGCGCTTCACTTCTGTAACCAATCAGTGTCATTAAAGATTAATTAGGTTCGCCGCGCAATATCTGTGCATCACCCAATTTGATTTTATTTTAATTGGTTCATTTAATTTCCTCTAAAAACAAGTCATGACATCCGTCGACTTGGTTGTTAATTATGGTGTCAATCCACTGGATACTCATTACTTATGCAATTATAAATGACAATCGGTCCTTAAAAGTGATTGAAAGCCTATTATAGAGAAGGCGATAAAGTCGCTCTATACATGTCCCATTGTATCTTATATAATATTAAAAAACCTTTTGTATTACCCAGCTAAGTTCCGTAACTGATATTGATGTCTAAGGAGATGGAGCTGAGACATGACAGATTTCAATTAGAGAATGGAATAAATTCAACGAGCTGTGATTACATTTAAGAAGCTTATTTTCATATGTTTCTCTTAGAAAGAATTTGTATCTTATAAATAACTCCCGATAAAATTTACTCTTACCCCATTTTTTTATCCAAATGAAAACCTTCTTACCTGCACTATTTACGGTGCCTATAATGTTACGATACGACACAACCTCAAATAAAGTTGAAAATGCTAAGAGATAAGCATCTATTTATGAAATCTAATTAGAGTTTGTATGGAAAAATTTAAGTTATATTTAAAAGATACAGGCAAGTCTGCATGACACCCCTGTTCCCTTGGCTTATTCCTTGAAAATATTTTTTCAGTTTTCGTAATTTGATCAAGGAAAGAAAATAAAATGAGGGGTCCAAAATGGACGCTTGAAGCACCTCCCCACCATGAAGATGTTAGAACGTTTTATGACTGTTAATATTTGACATTTCTTTTCTGAGAAAAAGTTATATACATTTCTCACTCCACAGTAGCCTAGTACATAACAAAATACAACATGGTCTGCATCCAAGTTGATTTTAGCAATTCAGGTATAAAATTTAACATAAAGTAATTCTTTTGAGATTTTACTTTTACTATTACGCAGGCTTGCCTGTATCTTTTAAATGCAACTAAAATTTCCCCTTACAAACTCTAGTTAGATTTCATACATAAGTGCTTGTGTCTTAGTATTTACAACTCCATTTGAGGTTGTGTCGTATCGGAACATTGTAGGCACTGGAAATAAGGAAGTTAAGAAAGTTTTCATTGTAATAAAAAAAATGGTGGATAAGAGTAAATTATATCGGGAGTTACTTATAAGACACAAATTCTTTCCTTGAGAAAGGTAGGAAACTAAACTTTCTAAATGCAATAACAGTTCCTTGAACTTATTCCATTCTTTAATGAAGATCTCTCATGCTAAGCTCCACCTCCTTAGACATCAATATTAGTGTCAGAACTTAGTTGGGAAATGCAGAAGGTTTTTTAATCTCATAAAAGATACAATGGGACATGTAGGGAGTAACTTCATCACCTTCTCTATAATAGGCATCAATCACTGGTAATGTGGTAGGGGTATAAGAATACTACCATCGTAGGTCCTATTTGTTGTAAAAGGCGGCTTTAGGACAACTTCTGCCTTGCAGTCTTACTTTTTAGTAAAAGGCAAGGTCCATTGGCAATACCTGTGGAAACTGCTGCCTTGCAGTCTTACTTTAAAGTATAAGGCTAGGCCGACTGCCAATAACTGTGGAAACTGCTGCCTTGCAGGTGGACTTTTTAGTCAAAGGCGAGGCCAAACGCCAATAACTGTGGTTGATGACAGCAATGGCATGCGGTCGTAAAAACTCCCTTTGCCAAACAATAAACCATTCGTGACATTTTAAGCAATATGAGTGTGGCTAGGGCATCCCCTATAAGTAACGGGAATCAGAATCTTACCACTGGTGTGACAAATGGTCGATGAATACTGCAGTGTTCACGACTGCGGCTAAAGAATATAGTGAAAGATAAGAGCAGGTACGTGGAATATTAGCTCTCTAACTGAAAGACTGAGGAAGACAGTGGGTGTGATCGAGAGAAGGAAAACAGATTTCTTGTGTGTGCAGGAGATTAGGATATGGGTATAAGCTCTAGATCTCGAATTAAGTTTTTGCGACTTTAAAGGAGAAAAGGGGGAGAAATTTAGGAGGACCATGAGAGAGATGACTGGAAAGTGGGCACGTAGAATTTGGAGAGGGGAACAAAGTGGAAAGTATCTGGGCAGATATGAGAGAAATATGTAAGGGGGGAGCAGAGGAACTGGTGAGAAGAACCAGTGGATATGGAGTGTCGATAGGGGAAGTGGTGGTGGAATGGAGAGGTGCAAAAATCAGTTAAAAGAAAATAAAAAATATCAAAGGATTGGAAAATATGTAGGGTGCAGAGCAACGGTACAGAGAAGAGAAAAGCTGCGAGAAGGAAGGTAGGTATGGCTATTGGAAGTGTAACAGAGCAGTTGAATGAAAGACTAGGAAAAAGAGAAGAAGAAAAGGATATCTATAAGATTTCAAACTTGATGAAAAGGCGGAGAAAGGATTTAGGTAATTTGGGTGTCATTAAGGATAGAGATATAATGTTTAGGGATGAAGACATCAAGCAGAGATGGAGAGAGTATTTTGAACAACTTTTAAATACTGAAATGGGAGAGAGGAGATGGGGTAAACACAGAAGGTTGAGGGACCAGTGATAGAGATACAGGATACAGAAGTAAAAGAGCATTAAGTAAAACAAAGAATGGTAAAGCACTAGGTCCATCAGTTACAAATTCAAATGATTAAATTACTAGGTAGAGAGGGGGAGAAATGGATGCTGAATTTATTAAAAGCTATATGGGAAGAAGAAATAATGCCATGGGACATGGAGGAGAGGTTAATAGTCTATACATACTAGCAGAAGGGGGATGTCATGGATTGTGGAAACAATAGTGGTCTTAAACTAACGGAGCATGGATTCAAAGTTTTGGAGAGGATACTAGATGAGAGATTAAGAGAGACTGAAAAGATCGGGATCCATGCTAAGAGGGATGTTGGATGTCATCTTCATAGTAAGACAGCTCCAGGAAAATAGGCAAGATGGAAAACAGGTGTTCTATTGTACATTTATAGGTCTAGAGAAAGCATACAATAGAATTCCAAGAGAAGATATATTTTGGTGTTTGAAGAAGAGTAAAGTAAAAGAAAAGACATCTTGGCTGGTCGAGATGATATATCAAATGTAATAATAGGATTTGGGGAAACAAAAAACTTTGGAGTTAATATTGGATTACACCAGGGGTCAACATTGAGCTAATTTTTGTTTGTGCTGGTCATGTTAAGTGAAGAGATCAGGAATGAAGAGCTGTGGGAATTGTTGTAAGAGATTGATATGGCAATTACAGCCGAAAATAAGGATGACCTACAGAGAAGGGTTGAGAACTGGCAGGAGTCTTTAGAGAGAGGTGACTTAAAGGTGGTGAATGAAACAAGAGGTTTTGGTGAGCATTAGGGAAGATAGAGGCAGAATATTAATACAACAAAGAAGAGGCTTGAAAATAAAACAGGTGGAAAAGTTTAAATACTTAAGATCTACTTGAAGTCAAGAGGGAACATGGGAGGCTGAGGTTGACCGTAGGAAAAAAGCTGCATGGGGGGATTGGAGAGAGGTAGCTGGAGTAGTATGTGATAAGAAAATGCTACTCAAGCTAAAAAGTCAAGATCTACAGCACAGTGATAAGACCAGTGTTAATGTTAAGGCACTGGACAGACGTATCAATGGATATTTATTAAAATAAATGGGATTAATAACCTTAGCGCTTGGTGTTTGGAGACAAGTGCAAAATAGTGAATTCCTCAAGATGCTGATATGAGGCACAAGTCGAAAGCACGCCGATTGCGGTGACGAAATGGCGCGCGCGCAAATGACCGGATTGCAGAGAAATGAGGTAAACCGCAAGGAAAGGTTATTTCAGGTCATTGATACGTGCGCTAGATAAGACGTGGACATGAGAAACAGTAAACGCACGAACACAGGGGCAGAGAAAGACTTGAAGTGTGTATCCGTACATCTGTTGGTGGGCATACATAATTATGTTTGTAAGACGAAATAGATGGAATAAAAAACCCATAGTGAGGCGATTAAGGGGGGCATTATACGATATTCATTAAATGTGGAAACTCGCTATAGAGAAAGGCGCTTGGAGAACCATCGTAAGGTAAACTGAAAAAGACTTTGAAAAGTTATAAATTTTATGTAGTGACATTGAGTTCAATTTCTAGTGAAGGGAAGTGCGGGGCGACACTCAATGTTATTGACGAACTTTAACATTTCATTGTTTGATAATCCTATTCTCATTTTCAGATGGATTCAAAGTCACCATTAAAAATGGATTCTCTAGACTTGTGTTGACATATTGATAAGGACTTATAAATAGTCGAACAGAAGTAGATTATGGGTGGGTGGTGGGGGGGTACTTATCTAATAAGATTTCGTGGAAGAGTAATAGTAGTTTAACGGTTTTTGGGATGTTTTTCAACTCATTTTATTCCATTTTCATGTTAGCTATTTTGAATTCGCCTAGAGTTTTTAATAATTGATTTTCAGCTACCTACAGAGACTACACTCAAAGGGACCATCGAAGGTAGGTTATGCTTTCCAGTTAGGAATTTTCTCTTATTATTTAGACGGGGGTCATTTTGACCCTGGTAATATTAATATGTGAATCGGAAACATGGGTTATAAGAAGAAAAGAGGAAGTAAAGCTTGAGAGAACAGAGATAAGAATGTTGAGGTGTATTATGGGAATATTGCTGTTTGAGCGATTGGAAAATGACAAAATAAGAAGATCAAGCTTGGTAAATATTACAGAGGTGATGAGAGGGTCACATTTGAGATGGTATGGGCATATTTTGAGGATGGGTAACGAGGAAGGGATAAAGAGGGCTTCGGAGGAACCTTTTAGAGGAAGAATGTCGAGAGGGAGACAGAGAATCAGATGGTGACATAAAGTGAAGGAAGATATAGAGAGAAGAGGTTTGGTGGAGGATGATGTTTTTAACAGAAGGCAGTGGAGAAGGGGTATCAGGCAACCGACAGAATTAGGGTATGTTAGTTGGATAAAATGTTCTCCATTGCCAGATGAATTATGAAAAAGTTTCTTCAAGTTTTATATAATTATGCAAACATACCAGTACTACTGTATTAGCATCAGAAATGGCACAATTTTATTAAATTAAGTTAGTGGATACATTTTGGATACTATCTTAAAGGAAACCGATACGGGTTTTAAAACTTTTTGGTAAACTTTGCGATACTTTTTAAATTTTTCCACTGGTAACACTGTTCCAGATTCTTTAACTTACATAGTACAGCTTTCAAAGATATACCGCCTTTGCTATTAGGTCCCGATGCATTAAGGTGATGACAGTTGCACTTGGGTATATAATTGCTCCCCCAACATCTGTCGTTTTCTTTCCTAATCTCTCGGATGACCTGCCGTTGACCTTCAACTCCTTTTCTTCCTGCATCCTTCTTGATCTCCGTGGTCGAATGCTTTATCTTTCGCTGTTTGGGATTGTCCCCTTTCTGTTAATCATTTTGCCTCTGTTCTTCTTAAAACTCCAGTATCTTATTTCACAAGTGATCTTGTTCTCAAAATTACTCCCTACGTTGCCTGTCATCGGTTTTTCATAACAGTTGATGAACGCGTTCTCTAAGATTACCTTCGCGTTTATTTTATGTTGTTGTTACCTTTGAAATATTTTCCCCAGTTTATCTTATGGTTATATTTGGCCAGTGCCGAGGCTTGGTTGTGGTAGTGAATGTTGTATTTATCCTGTGTTGTTCTCTCCTTGCACAATTTATTGCTTTGACGAAAATACATTCTATCACAATTGTCACCAGGTACAAGGTTGACTCCTCTCTCCTTCTCTCATTTTCTGGGTAATTTTTATCTAGTTACCTTATTTAAAATAAATACTCTTAGTATGATTCCCAACCAATCCTATGTATTTCAATATTTTGGTTGTTGTTTCCTAGCCTTGCTATGCGCCATCCCCCCACCAGTGAGTCGGGTATAACAGTTATTTTAAGTGAAGCAAACATGTGGACCAGGAGCTTGTGTATCATTTTCGTTTCCTTTAAGGGATTTTCATTTCATGAGGTTCTTGGTATAGATTTAGTTAAAAATTTCGTTTTCCATTTTTAATACAACAGATCTTCAACCTTCATGCACATACATCGGAAATATTTCCTCACAATTAAGCACAACTGTCAAGATAGTACAAGAGCATTAATGTATAAAAGAGCATGAAAAGCTATTATTCGCATCCATGACGTTCCTTAATAAATTATATCTTTGCGGGAGATAGTTAAGTCAGTCTGTGATAAGAGAATAATTTGATTTTATTCGGGTGACTTAGAGAGAACTCTTTATATATCTAGTGGAGAAACCTTTGCTGCTCTAACAAAAATCCTTAATTATCTTTTTGCTAAATTTAAAATGTTGAAACTATGCGAGAGATCTTTTCTAACGTTTCAGCTGGTTCATTTTAATATGTAAACTTTGCGTCTGATGTTTATTGCTTTCTGTATTCTCTTTTGAAATGGTAGGTGACCATTTTGTAGTGAACGAATTCTAGGGTCGTTTATCATTTGCTCGCAAACATTTTTCATTTAACGGAGGCGAACGACGAGAAAATAACATCGATTTACTGCGCGTCTTTCCTAATGAAGGTTATAAATCATTTCGTAAGGAGCCAATATGATTTGTGACCCGTTGTTTATCATTTCTCGTGGAAGAAAAGTAACGGGAGGAATTTACTTTCGATGGCAGACCTTTCTTAGGACGTGAAATGCCGATTTTGAACGCTTTTTTTTTTTTTTTTTTTTTTTTTTTTTTTTTTTTTTTGAGAGAGAGAGAGAGAGAGAGCGAGAGAGAGAAAGAAGAGAAGAGAGAGGAGAGATTGAGAGAGAGAGAGAGAGAGAGAGAATTTTGAAAAATATACTTGATTTACCCAAAGTTGGATATAGGATGGAGAAGATGGCATCCATGGTCTGCCTTTTTTTGTTTTTCATTTCTTTTTGAAGTAATGCATGATGCGAAAGACATTCTTCACGGTGAGTTATTATGACTTCTTTTTTAATCCCTCTTATCAGAGACCACCTGTTATTTCAAGAGGATTCTCAGAACACCATTGGCGTTGGCATTTCATTTTTTCAGATTGTGACACAATAAAACCGTCGACACTTACTACAATGTTCCATAATTCGATGTGTCTTTAAGAGAAGTGACTAGTAATTTAATGCTATGTTGTTCCCAAAGGAAGTTAATGCCTAACCAACTGTACAGGTGTAAATGCAAGTCATGCGTACTTCTCGATTACATATTTTTAATGGAAACATATTCTGCAGAAAACCCTTGAATTTGAATTTAGTAAGGAAACTACGACAATCTCCTTCCACACCAGAGTTTAAAATGAGTTGTTATGTAAAAACAAATTCTGTGATCGATTGACCCGCATCAGTAAAAGTAATGAAATGATGGATAAAGAGAGCGCAGTTGTAAATACAGATTTGCCTCGTGGAATTCAGACCAATAACGCATATATGTTTATAAAAGTCAAAGGCCAAGTCGTCAGTTTCAGTCCTCCCCAAGCTATCGCTTCTCGGGAGGATGTCAGTTAGGTATCCCCAACACCCCACCGTGACGTCACTCATAGTGGTAACTACTGGTAGACAGACTCACTTATTCGCCCCTGACGGGAGGCGAACGCTGGCCAGCAAGATTACGAGACCAGCATGTTACAGTACAGTTATTTAGAAAATGATGTGGTGGGATCAAAGGCTAAAAAAATAAGCGGGCAATCTACCCCCCCCCCCCACAACATAAACTTAACCAATCCAGCTGCCAAACTCAACCTCAACCACACTTTCCTCTACCCTCTACATGCTACAGAAAAACGCAGGACAATTGACTCACCTACACACAGAACAAAAAACACAAACACATGTACTCACCCCAACTCCAGATACTCAGGGCTATGCTGTGTTGTTTGCTGGTCGAGGTCACCGACAAACCAACACACAACCAACAGCAAAGAACTACTGTAACCACACAACAACAACACGACAACATCCAAGGACCACAACTCAACAACACAATAACCAAGGACCATAACTCAATAACACAACAACCAAGGACCAAAACCCCACAACTCAACAACACAACAACAAACAAGGACTACAACCAGAACAAAAGACCACTGCACAAACAATCACTAGCAACACAAAAAACAACAATATAACAAGCCAATACACACACCCACTAACAACATCACCAACAACAACCCTCAACAACTCACAACTACAACTCACATAACTCAACAGAAAACTCACAAATACAACAAATCTAACAACACAGGCACAACAACTCCAAGCAAACAATACCAAACTTAATAACAAACTAAACAACAAATCAGTAACACAATTTAACTGACTATCAATGCCTTCCATACTCTTCACAAACCAATGCCGACGCTACTGACCATCACAGACTCTGATTACAGACTTACTCAAAACCGACCAGACTTGCAACCGACCTAACAGACACAACCACCCCTCACAGAATGAACAATTCGCTTGTTAATCATCCATTTACAAGAACACAAACAACCTAACGCCGCTTAAATTTACCGCTCCTCTCTCTCTCTCTCTCTCTCTCTCTCTCTCTCTCTCTCTCTCTCTCAATCCTCAAGGACGTTGTCAAATGGAACTTCTGTAACTCCTCCATAATGACATCGGAGATAACAAAGGACTACTATTCTATTATTTTCATCCTTCTACAAAGTATCTTCAGTTGCTCTTATTTCTTCTCTTTATGGATTTTAGCAGTTTCAAAATTTCGCTAGTGAGATCCTTACTCTGTTATTTCCTTTGTGGAGCTTTGTTTTACCAGCTGTGGTTGTCTCTTGATCAAAAGTACACACAATAAAACACAATAAAAACAACATGCGATTTTAGAGATATTCAAAATATCACAAAATTAAAGGTAAACATTTACCAATAATTTCATAAAATTACGGAGAAATGATGAAAGGATTGTACAAAAAGAAATGATTTGAAACAATGTAAGTAAAAGTGACTGATAAAGGATACAAATTGTGTGGTGATGTGAAGCCATCGCCGATAGGTAGCTGGTTAGTTTAGATTAGGCTGACCTTTTGCCAAAAACTACTAAGAGGCCAGCTGAGCTGATTCTTTGCTCAGAATTCTATGTTCACGAAGTTTTTCATATATTGAACCTGAACGAAGAGAAAACAATATCAATTTAAAGTGGGAGTTCTCTAATCCAAGTCATAAATGACTTCAAGACTGAGATAAGTAAATTGTGACCTTTTATTTATAATCTTTCGTGATTTCCCTCTCAGAGCAAAATCCTCTTGGGTCTCTTCGTTCTCTTTTATTACTAGCTTGAATTTCTAACACACCATGCTAGAATGTGGCAGACTGATATGAATTTTATCGAGGCCACTCGGTTTACTACTACTACTATACTACTACTACTCTACTACTACTACTACTACTACTACTACTACTACTACTACTACTACCAGCAAGAAATATTGTCTTAATTGGTTTCTTACTTTTACCAAAATTATGCTGCCAGTGACATAAACATACTGTAGTCACCATTACATTTTAGTTACCGCTTTCTAATTTTGTTTTTGGACAAGAAACACGGTTGAATAATTGAAATCTAAATGAAGACATTGAAATTATTTCCAGACATCTTTATTCTTGGGGTAGTACAGCAGAGCAAAATCCCCTCCTCTTGATTACTCACACAAGATACTTCATAAGCATATGTCTTATGATACGATTGCTTTATCAGTGTCTTGGCAACCATAATTTAGGTGTATCCATATTCTGAGGTCATGAGAAGGAGCGGATTAAGGACGAGAGAAAGAGGAAGGAGGAATGATTACGAGAAGGGAGTAGACGAAGAAAAGTTAAAACAAAAGTCATGAATGGCAGTAGCGGTAATTCTCCATGAAATGGAACGTCTGGTTAGTAGATAAGACAGAGTGAACCTATGGGTTACAGTTTAGGAATGTATCTTATTTCATAAAACACTTTTCTTTATATCACCTTATATCCAACCTCAACCTCCCCTTGTTTGATCTTTATGGGTACTGTGGTGTGAGTGTTTTGAGTGAATTATAGTAACCATGAACCCTGTCTATTCCTAGGCATGAACAGTACCCTCATTCATTTAGAAGTTTGCACGATAATGATTAAAGCCCATTTTCCCAAAAATTGCTTCAACACAGAATAATACAAAAATAATAGTGATTCTGCAATTCATCCTCAGTTAAGCTGAATCCCACCAAAGATGTCCTTGTCAACAATAATGCTCTTCTTTCACATCAATTTTTATATTCTATTAAACATTTGTTCATCCCAACGTCTATTAATGTTTTTGGTTGAGTTTTCAGGTAGACTCAAAATACCATAAAACTAAGCAATATATCTGCAAATATTATTTGATTGGTGTAAAATAGTTTAAATTTTTCTGCCTACAAAGCTTTCTACCTGCCTTATCCAGTATACTTGTTTGTCAAGTTGTGGAGTATTCACCTCAAATCTTGAAGGTTCTGACTTTTTTACAAAATTTAGATGAATTAGATGAATTCTTCAAGTTAATAAAAGTGTGCCAGCATTCTAAGCCTTTGTTTTTCAAGCTGCAAGCGATAGGGCATCACCAACTTTGGAAATACATCGCCAAAATCTGTGATTCTCATGACAATGCACATAGCAATGCCCCAGTGGCACAAATTTTTATCTATATATGAGCTATAAAGGCTAATATCAAATAATTGTACTTGACTGGTCTGATAGTTACTGAGAAAATTTCCTGACTACTGATTGGCCAGCAGTTCATATAAATACCGCTGTAGTTCATTAATAAAGTATCATTTCAAGATCATACCTCTTGTCTTAATCAACTCCTACCAAAGTGGTGACCCCAACACACCAACACCCAGCTTCCGATGACAAAACACCACCATCCCCTTCTGCCACTACTGCCGATACCATTGCCTAAGTCAAGCTTTGGACTTCACACAAACTAACTCCTAGACTTGGTTCCGTCGAGTCAAAGTCACACTCCAAATCAAGGGTGTACAGTCATCATCAATGAAGGAAGATCACGTTTCTGCCTCCATGCTGAACCACCTCTTCCCCTAGCTAACAGAGTGGCTGAACACTAAGGGCACCGACGTTGTCCAGTACAAAGACCTAAAGAAGGTCTTACTAGACAGATTTACACCATCCCAAGCCATTTGTGTACAACAGATCTTCGATGCAACACAGCAACCCTTAGTGATCAATGCCCATCTGCAACCCTTCTCAAAAGAGATCCTTTGCCCATCTTCCTCCAGCAGCAGATGGTTCTCCCAAATCACTTGACATCCTCAATGACCTGTGGTTGCAGCACCTTCTAACATCAATAAGAGCAGAACTTACCGACATCAAAGACATAGCTGACGGTACCTTTGCTGTCCTAGCAGACAATCTGAAGGACAGCTACTCTGCAGCAAACAGCTGCAATGTCCACACCTTTGCTGCCCATCAAGATCAAGAAATGGTCAACCCTTCAGCGACAGACGATCTTACTAATGTCTCAGACTCCACCATGGCTGTCTAACCCTCACAAACTTCCTAGACAAACCTTCGCCTGCCATCCCACCTTCAGAAACCCAAAGGAACCAACCACATGCAGCAACAATTGCCACTGTTTTAGCTTTGCTGATACCACAGAACATTCAGCACCTTGCAGTAGCCATAGCAGGTGCATATCCCTCAATCAGGGGCCATACTACCATACTAATGTATCTAAAGCTAACACTAATCATGACACATCCAATCCTACATGTTGTATCAGCCCCCTCTGTCTTTTATCCTTGATTCCACCACAGGTACTTGCTTTTCGGTCAACAGGGGATTGCAGTACCCTTCTGCCTGTATCCAGTCAACCATCCAAACACCCACTGCCATCCAATGTCCAACTCACAGCTGCCAATGGCGCTACCATTCTTACCTTTGGTCAAAAGCATCTAGCCCTTAACCACGGAGACAGAAAGCAACACTGGCGGTTTTTGGTTGTGAATGTCTCATTACCCTTCCTTGTGGTAGATTTCC
This sequence comes from Macrobrachium nipponense, assembly GCF_015104395.2. Lineage (NCBI taxonomy): Eukaryota > Metazoa > Arthropoda > Malacostraca > Decapoda > Palaemonidae > Macrobrachium > Macrobrachium nipponense. Next base: position 32,416,113 of record NC_087211.1, read on the forward strand.
TAGCACACCACCAACTGCTCATGGACATCACTAACAGACGCCTCATCAATGCCGCTGATCTGTTCATGACATCCATCATTGCAGCCCCTGCAGAACTTGCCCTCTATATCACCAATTCCAAAGACGAGTTTGCCTACCTGCTTGCCACATACCCCCATGTCTTCAAACACGAATTACGATAATTTCATCAAATCCCTGCCAAGCATAGTATTTTCCACCATATTAAGACCTCAAGTCTTCCTGTGCACTTTTGTTTCTGATGTCTACCACCAAAAAATATCGCAGTTTCAACGAGAACTTTCACAGAAATGGAGATGATGGGTCTGTGTTAAAAGGCATCCAATCCTTGGGGATCTCCTCTCTACATAGCAACAAAAAAAGGAGGTACCTTTCACCCTTGCAGCAACTACAGAAGGCTGAATGTGATCACCGAGAAACCCCACTACCCCCTCTCTAACTTCACCGACATAACCACCTTCCTGCACAGCGCAAAAATTTTCTCAAAGCTGGACCTTCTCAAAGGTTGCTTCCAGGTCCCTATGAATCCCGAAGACCTCCTGAAGACCGCCATCACAATGCCCTTCGGCACGTTCACCTTCAATTACTCAGGCTTTGGCCTCCACAATACAGGCTACTTTTCAAAGATTGATGGATGGCATCCTGGGAGACCTTCCCTTCTGTGTATGTTATGTCGACAATATTTTAATCTTTGCATCAAAGGAGGAGCACCTCTAACACCTGCTTATCGTCCTCCAATGCACGCAGGCAAATTGCCTCATCATCTGATACAACAAATGCTCCTTTGCCAACAAGAGGGTAGAATTCTTGGGGCACCTCACATCATCTGAGGGTTTCCAGCCCTTTCCCAAAATTGTTGCTGCTATCAGAAAGTTCCCCACCTTTATGCCCAGACTTTGGCCCCACTCTACAAGGTCCTCAAGGGAAAGCCCAAGGTGCTGTCTTCACCTCCTCCAAAAATGCCCTCACCAAGTCTACCGCCTTCTTGTTCCCCTGCCCCAGGTCATTCTCTAGTGCTTTCCACAGATACCAGTGATGTAGCCATAAGAGTTCTCTTGGAACAGATCATCCACTGTCATCCTTGACCCCTTGCTTTTTCTAGCAGGATACTCAGCAAGATAGAGATAAGCTACTCCACGTTTAACCGCAAGCTCCTGGTGGCATACCTCACAGTCAAACGCTTCTAAAATTTTTTGGAGGCCATGCCTTTCACCCTTCAAACTGACCTACTGCCACTAGTGCATTCAATAAACTGCCAGTCTGATGCCTGGTCACCCCATCAGTGCTGCCACTTGTCAGCCATTGCCAAATTCAATTGCGCCCTTCTTCACGTCCCTGGGAAAGCCAACTCAGTCTCTGACGCCTTTCCAGAATCTTCATTTACACAGTACACCTCGGCCTCAATTACAAGCACCTGGGGGACAAGAAACAACAGGACCCAGACCTCAACTCTTGCAAGACCTATTTAACATCTTTGTAATGGCACAATGTCCCCTCAACAATAACCCGACCTCCATCCTCTGTGATATCAACAATGGCTGCCTGTGCTCATGGATCCCACAGTCACTTAAACATCACGTTTTGCCGTTTCACCCATGGCCACGTCGACATTGTAGGACCCCTAACATACTCCGAAGGGCATCACTAAACACTCACAATGGTTGACCATTTTGGTTCTGAAGCCTCCCCTATGACAGATATCAGCAGCAGAATGTCCCAGTACTTTCACTTCATCATGCGTTTCCAGATTCTGCATACCCCATCACATCATTTCTGACAGAGGTACTACCTTAATGTCGCAACTCTGGACATCCCTAAGCTGCCTCCTCTGCAACCAGTTGCATCACACAACTGCCTACTAATGGCATGATTGAGAGGTTCCATCGCACCTTGAAAGCAGGTTTCATGTCTCGAAGCAACTCTACGACCCGGTACTCGCAGCTTCCATGGGTCCTCCTTGGTCTTTGAACCTAACCTCTCAGGGTCTAGACCTCTCAGCTTCCGAGATGGTGTATGGCAATCCGCTCGTAATGACTGACAAATTCTTACTGGATAATAACACCACCCAACTTCATCAGACCCCAGACCATCTTTGGAAAATTCGTCCCATGCCGTCCAGCCAAATGAGAAGACCTTTATCCCGAGTTCTCTACACAAGGCAAAGCATGTATTCATCACAGCTCATGCTGTCCTTCTGCCTTTGACCCAGCCTTACACTGCCCCCTACTTCCTCAACCACAATCTGATAGCCTCCCTTGTCGACATCAGCAGCATGATAGATTGGGTTGCAATAAACCACCTGAAACCAGCATATTTGCCTGATCACATTACTCCTTCAGTCCAGTTTTCAAGGATGGGACGCCCTCTGCAATGGCCTGGTTAACTCTCAGAGAGGGGGTTATTGTGCTAGCACTCTAAGCCTGCATTTCTCAAGCTGCAAGCAACAAGACATTGCCAGATTCAGACACTATGTCACCAAATTCTGTTATTCTCACGACAATGCACATAGCAACGCACCAGCGACACAAACGGAGAGCGCACCTGATTTCCATCTATATAGGAGCTTTAAATTCTAATATTAAATAATTGTACGTGATTGGTCCTTTAGTTACTGTGTAAGTTTCCTGGTCGTTGACTGGCCAGCAGTTCATACAAATACCACTGTAGTTCATTGTATCATCTCAAGATCATACCTCTTGTCTTAATCAACTCCTGCTAAATGTTATAAATGCTGAAATGAATTTGAGATCTTTAAATTGCATCCAAAATTTTTACAATTTAATCATAGATAAAATATGTACATACTTATAAAGTATTCTTGGTAATCACACAGAATAGATAATATCAGTAAACTGATCGATGGTGTACACATTTATATCTACATTTTTGGGTGAGGACATGAGACTGCTGTAGATCTGCTCACTCCTCTGAATCTCTATCTTGAGGAGAATGTAACAGTAATGCAACTTGTTTTATTTGAAGCCACCAATTTTGAGGGTTATTTGTTATCTTTTTAACATACAGGAAATCAAATGCTCTTTACAACACCTATAATGTAATTTATGGAGTGATAGCTCTAATATTCTCTGGCGTCGTGAAGCTAAGCAAAAAATTTCCTAGTACTGGCAAAACTGCATAATTAAAGCCTTTGTTCTAAGGAAAACAATTCTCTAGAAAGAAAAAGATATGTAAATGGAAGAGACAATGGAAATTCAGTACGATATTAAGAGTGAAAACTATTCCTTTGGTAGGGGTGTAAGAATACAACTGACATAGGTCCTATGTATCAAAATGCGGCTATAAGGACAGCTGCTGCTTTGCAGTCTTACTTTTTAGTAAAGGCTATGCCCACTGCCAGTGATTGTGGAAACTGCTGCCTTGCAGTCATACCTTTTAGTAAAAGGCTAAGACCACTGCTAATAACTGTAAAAACTGTTGCCTTGCAGGTGGACTTTTAGTCAAAGTCAAGGCCACGGACAATAACTGTTGTTGATGATAGCAATGGCATGCAGTTGTAAAAACATCTTTTGCTAAATAATAAACCTTTCGTGACATTTTAAGTAATATATGTGCGACTGGGGCGCCCCCTGTAAGCACCGCATGTCAGAATCCTCCTACTAGTGTGATAAATGGGCGATTGATACTGCAGGATTCACGACTGTGGCCAAAGAAGATAATGAAAGCGTGGAAGGTAAGAGCAGGTACGTGGAATGTTGGCTCTATATCAGGAAGACTGAGGGAGATAGAAGATGTGATGGAGAGGAGAAGGATACATATATTGTGTGTGCAGGAGACTAGGAAATGGTTATAAGCTATGTTACAACTTGTCACAAGAGAGAAGCAGAATTGAAATCATAGTAAGTAACAGCTGGAAAGAAAAGGTGGTAGAAATAGAGCAAATGATAGGCTTTTAAAGATTTCAATAATATTAGGGGACAAAGTTGTAAATATAATATCAGCATATGTTCCTCAGATGGGGTAAAAAGAGCAAGCAAAAGAATTATTTGAACAAGAGTTTGAGGTTGCCATTAGAACAGAAAAAGAGGAGAAAATAATAGTAGGAGCTGATATGAATGGCAGGGTGGGAAAGAAAAGAGATGGGTATGAGTAGGTAAACAGAGGCTGTGGGGTTTGGAATTAGAAATTAAGATGGAAATTATGCATTGGAGATGGCTCAGAGTTTTGAGCTGGCATGACGAACATGGGTTCAAAAGTTGGATCAGTACTTGTTAACCTATGAAAGTGGAAGAGGGCAAAGCCAAATAGATTACATCCTGGTTAGAGAAGCTGACAAAAGCAATGTGATGAACTACAAAGTGATCTTGGGAGAAGCATGTGTTACACAAGATAGGTTGGTGGTGATGGATCTGAAAATGAGAGGTAGGAAACCCTAGAAGAGAAAGATGAGATCTAGAATTAAGATTTGGGACTTTAAAGGAGAAAAAGGGGGAGATATCTAGGAAGACTGTGTGAGAGAGATAACTTGAAAGCAGGAGCGCTGAATTTGGACAGGGTAACAGAGTGGAAAATATCTGGGTAGGCACGAGAGAAATATGTATGGGAGAGCAGAGGAACTGGTGGGAAGAACCAGTGGATATGGAGTGTTGAGAGGAGGAAAAATGGTGGTGGAATGAAGAGGTGCAAAAATCAGTTAAAAGAAAAGCAAAATTATTTAAGGATTGGGAAGCAAGGCATGCACAGGGTACAGAGGAACAGTAGAGAAGAGGAAAGACATGCAAGAAGGAAGCTAGGTATGGCTATTGGAAGTGCAGCAGAGCAGTTGAATAAAAGACTAGGAGAAAAAGATATCAACAAGATTTCAAACTTGACGAAAAGGTAGAGACAGGATTTAGGTAATGTAATTTGGGTGTCATTAAGGATAGAGATGGATATATTGCATAGGGATAAAGACGTCAAGAAGAGATGGGGAGAGTACTTTGAACAACTTTTAAATACTGAAAATGGGCGAGAGGAGATGGGAGGGTTGAAGGACTAATGGAGATACAGGATATATAGGTAAAGAGAGCATTAAGTAAAATGAAGAAAGTAAAGCACTGGGTCCCTCAGCATTCCAAATTGAAATGATCAAATTACTAGGTAGAGAGGGGCAGATTTATTAAAAGCTTTATGCGAAGAGGATATATTGCCAAGGGACTTGCGAGTTTAATGGTAATATATATATATATATATATATATATATATATATATAGTATATATATATATATATATATATATATATACATGTGTGTATGTGTGTGTGTGTGTGTGTATGTGTGTGTACAATAGGTTCCTTTATTAATTTCAAAGATCGCCTTCAGCCCTTCATGAGATCCAACGTCATATACAAATTTACGTGCCCTGGATGTCCAGGTTCTTACGTTGGTTCAACTCGAAGGTTGCTGAGGGTTTGATATTGCAGTCATTTAGTTTTTAGTTTCCTAAAAGGACAAAGATTAACACAACCTGAATTTTCTAATACCAGGAACCATGCTTTTAATTGTAAAATTGAGCTCCAGAAAGAGCAGTTCACAATAATAGATCATGTCAAACATCCTGATCACTTAACTACCCTTAAGTCATTATACATTAAGAAACTTGTTCCTTCGTTAAATGATAATACTTCTTCAGCTACTCTATACCCGGCATAGTTAACGTCGTGACGACAGGTCATTCCATCTTCTCTCCTCATGGACGGTTAGTGTTTTGGTTCTAGAGAAAGGGAAGAGCAATGTGACACACATTTTATTGACGAACTTTAATTTTTAATTGTCTAATAATTATATTCTCATTTTCAGATGGATTCGAAGTTACCATATAGGTAAATGGGTTTTCTCTAGAAGGTTTTTGACTTTGATAAACTATGAATGTTTGGACAACAAGAGAATAAAGGGGATACTTGATTAAATATGATTTTGAGAAGGATATTAAAGTTTAACGTTTCCTTTTGTCTTTATTCTTAACTCATTTTATTCCATTTTCATGTCAGCTAGTATATTTTTGTAACAGCAGGAGTTTGAATATGCCAAGATTTGATATTTGATTGTCAGCTAGTTTCAGATGGTGACTCTTACAGGGATGCATGAAAGGTAGGTCACGTTACCAGTTTAGGAGTTTTTTTCATTTGTTTAAATGAGTATCATTTTGACCTCGTTAATGGTGGTGGCAAGCGGTTAAGGGGCATTCAAGCCTATAGGTTACGTTTCCGAAGAGACGAGAATTAGATAGGTTAGGTATATGTTGGGAAAAACTGGTTATAATTGTGTATTGGGCAACTGACACTTTTGCTGATTTGAGGGGAATTTATCCGATAGTCAGGAATTTAAGCTGGGTAGCTACTGCTGCCAGTGATGTTAGCTGCTTTTTAAGTGTAAGACGTGGTTCTATGTTTCGAGGAGGGGGGGAAGTGAATATATGATAATGGGAATTAATTATGCGCAGTTGCAAGTGTAACCGGGTACTATGTGCTAAGACAAGGGCAAGTAACTTTGTATTCACATGCCGAAACCGATGAAGACGTGAGTGTAAATTTTTTTTTTTTTATTGGTGTTAATTTGCTCACAAGTGTATTTCATTTTGATGTCCCTCGGGATTCAATGGACATTAAGGGTTTATTGTAATTGCAATGTATTAGAAAAAAATGTACGATAAGTTGCGTTTTTGTACATGGCATGAGAGAGAGAGAGAGAGGCTGCTGGAAGAATGGTTCTCCGCATTTTCTGTGGGCATAATGACACACATTCGATCAGTTGATCGACCTGGATAACGGTTTACTGGGAATTGGTGCATGTTTATTTTTTCTTTTATTGGTGAATTATATATTATTACTGTTGTGTTGGTGGTTTGTGTGGGCATAAATATACCGATGTTATTGAGGTCAGGGTGAATCCTGAAGCATAAGAGTTCCGATAAAGAAGGCAAAATGGCCGAAGCAGGTACAAGATAACTAACATAAATGCAAGAGTTAGCCCTTTTCGAGGCATTGTTGATGGCGTTCTTTCCCAACCAGTGCAAATTTTTATTGAGGGAGTGAATGACTACCTAAAAGCTAAGGGAATTAAAGATGATACAGAGGCGTTCACAGAAGCCTTGTTAGATTTCAATAAAAGGTATTTGTCATTCTGTACACAAAATGTCAGTCGTGGACCGAATACAAGCATTTTTAAGGGAACCTTATGGCTAGAAAGAACACAGAGATATGGTAAGAGATGCAAGGGGGCTGTACAAAATTAGAAAAAGGACAAGCCCTATTGAGCATAGCTCAAAATATTTTGACTCGGCAGAAGAATGGATGCAGAAATTGAGAAAATTCCACATGTGTAAATGGGGATAATGTCTCACTCGACAATTTACATAAATTTCTGCATTTCTCACTACTTGTACACGACGTCCCAGATGCCATTGTAAATAGTTTTGATGAGAAGATTGAACCTACATCAGAGGAGGAAGTAATCTATGCCTAAATTCATAAACATAAGTCCAAATGTCCCATGGTGGATAGTAGATTTTTTAACCTGACCGGTCCAAGAAATACAATGCAAAGAGACTCAGATTTTCCTTCTCCCTGTTTGTGTGCAAAAGTGGAATATAATAGACGATCGATTGATCAAAGGTAACAGTAGTTGCGTTGCTACTATTGTAATAAACCAGGGAACACAAAGAAAGTAAGTAGAGTCAAATATTGCGGAAGGTGCCAAAGTGCTGATCACTGTTGGCAGGCTTGTCCGTCTCAGATACGGAGGGATGCAAGACCTTCACCTCAGAAATTCGGCAGTTATAATGCGAGAACTTCCCAGGCAGGTTACTCAAAAGGGCAAAGGGATCGGCAAAATTTTTGGAAAGCCAATCAACAAAAAGGGTACAGAATATTTATATGTGCCATTGTGGTCTCACGGGGGATGCCCCAGAGCCCAGGCTGATAGTATACAGAACAGTGGTGGATGTGGATATCCCAATTTTATTGATACAGGAGCTTCTGTGAATTTAATGGACCATGTTCTGTATCAGTCCATGTTCTCCCATTACCCTTTGAAACCCTCAACGGAAACGGCGTGTGATGTGCAAGCCCATAGATTAAACACCCTGTGAATTGTTAGAATACGGTTTACTCTGGGTGATAGTGTTAATAGAACCATTTTTAGTTATAAAAGGGATTGCGTTGGGGAACAGACTTTTACTGGGCCATCCTGCATGTAGAAGACACAGGATAACGGTCCATACAGGTGTTAATGGTATAATGGTTGGAATACCAGGTGTTTTTATCCCTTATGAGGACGCAAGTGGAACTGAGGATATGGGGAATAGTGAAAATGGGGGCGCTTTTGGCGGTGTTAATGGTAATGTTACCAGGGATATGGGGAGTGGTGATACCAGAACCCACACTGATGTTACGGTGAATAACAGCAGTGAAGTCAGTGATGATAAATGGGATACGGAGAACCACGGTTGTAAAGATTTTGGCGGGCTTAACATTGGTGGTATGGGTGGTGATGCAGATACTAATACTAATGCCGATACTAATACTATTACTGATACTAACAATGGGGTCTTGGTGGATGAAATGAGAACCACGGGCGGTGATATTTATGGGATCGTGGAACAGGGAGGTACTAACCACAAATATAAATGTGTTTTATCAGAGGATGTTATCTTAATTCCTGGTACAAAGACTATGGTAAAAGTCAGACTGAGGGAAGTGAAAAAGCCCAGGAGAGTATGCATAATTGAGGGTGGCGAGAAACTAAGAGGGGTTATTAGCACTTCATCAGTGAACAGTGTATCAAACACTGGTGTTACATTTGTAGAGATATTGAACTGTAATGATACAGTTAGGAAATACCAGAAGAATACATATGTGGTAGACCTCCAAGATTGGAGTAGTGACAGTGGTTCAGTGGCTAATGTAGAGGTGTTTTCAGAGGCAGAAATGCAATCAAGGAAGAAAATATTTTGAGAACATTTAGCTAATGCAGATTATAAAGAGAATATAGAAGCGGTAAGCGAACATTTGGCAGAATTTGGGGACACAGTAGCTTTACGAGGGGATAAACTGGGATTGACTAATGTGTTAGAACATAACGTAAATTTAGAGGAAGGTACGAAATCCATTTTTATTCCTGCATACCGCATACCTTTCAAAATCAGGGAACAGGTAGAAAAAGAGGTCAGCAAATGGGAAGAGGAAGGAATCATTAGACCTAGTGCGTCTTCATACAACTTTCCTCTGTTAGCAGTGCATAAGAAGGACGGTTCTGTCCGAGTATCCGTCGATTTTAGACGTTTCAACGAGAAGACAATTCCTGACCATTACCCAGTCGCGTGCATATCAGATCTTTTCGTAGAAATTGGGGGATATAAAATTTATAGCTCAATTGATTTTTGCTCAGGGTTTTTTGCAGGTCCGTCTTAGCGAAAATAGCAAAGAATATACTGCTCTTTCAGTACTGAAGGGACACTATGAATTTATGCAGATGCCTTTTAGTTTATTAGGTAGTTCTATGATGTTTATAAGGTTGGTAAACACAGTTTTGCATGTGTTATTGGGTAAAAATGTTTTTGTGTAAATGGATGATATATTAATTGCAACAGACTCGATCGTGCAACACTTAGAAGTGCTTAAGGAAGTACTTAGGATACTTAGGTTAGCAGGATTGAAAATTAAGCTAACTAAGTGTTCCTTCTTGAAGAAGCAAATCACATATTTAGGTCATGTCATATCTTAAGAAGGGGTTAGAGTAAATGACGATAAAGTCAAAGCAATTACAGATTTTTGTACCCCGAAGTCAAAGAAAGAAATTAAGTCATTCCTGGGAATTGCAAGATTTTTTCATAGATTTGTGAAAGGATTTTCTAACATAGCAGCTCCTCTAACAGATGTATTGTGGGAAGATATTCAATTTCATTGGGGAGAACCACAACAAGTAAGTTTTCAAAAACTTAAGGATGCGTTAATGAATCCCCCAGTGACTGATGGCAGTCAGGAGGGCATAGGTGCTTGCCTTATTTAAAAATTTGATGGGAGGTTCCATCCCATTGCTTTTTATAGTAGGACATTTAGACAAAGGGTAGCAATGAAAGACTAATGGCTACCATAGATCAAGAAGCCTTTGGAATAGTATCAACTTTGATTCATTTTAAAATGCTACTGATGGGGAATAAAGTAGAAGTTCTTACAGACCACAAGCCATTATTGGATCTTTTTAAAAAACCGATCTGTCACCCAAAAGAGCTCAATGGGTCTTAACTATCAGGGACTTCGATGCAAAGTTCAGATATATAGAAGGCAAATTAAATGTTTCACAGATGCCCTTAGTAGAAATTTTTATGATACGGAAGGATTTCAAGATGCGTTATTTACTAGTGATTCCATACAATAAGTCTCATAGGGCAAAGGCAAGATGAGGATGAAATTTTGGCAGATGCAAAAGCGTTCCTCAGAGGGGAATCAGTCAGGAAAGGTTATAAGTTACCTTTTTTAGGTTTAGAATTAGAAGGTAATCTGTTGGTCAGGAAAATTAAATATAAAATAAGGACTAGTGAAAGTAAAGGACACACGACACAGATCGTAGTTCCAAAAGTCCTAATACCAGTAGCTTTGGATATAGTACGTATAATGAGGTGCGTGCTAATTATATTTAGAAAAATATGGTGAAAGATGTGAAAAATGTTGTGATAACTAGATGGCTTTCATAGCTTACATGGGTGTCCAAAGCTGTTTCCCTCTTTTCCTTGGGCCTCTCCTGGTCTGACAATGCTGTGGTGCCATAAGAGGCACGGGAGTGCCACCTTCTCTGGCTGGTGCAATAACCAGAGCAGGGGCAGAGCTAAGTACATCTATCAACTGCTGGCGCAATTTCTTAATCTGGATGACCAGCTGCTTCCAAGGGCTGAGATGGGAACGGAAGGGAGCATTGTTGTTATATTTAGGGTCTCCAGGAGGGAGACTCAGCATAGGATCTAGCACTAGCACTGAGGCAGGGCCAGTCACAGGGAGTGCTTGGAGATTGGTCCCAATGTCTGAACAGGATGGAGTATGGTACTGCCCAGCGCCCTCCAGCGCCACTGGCAGTAAAGCAGCGGTACAAGTGGGATCTCCTAGAGGCAAATTGTGATGGCACTGTCCAATGTTCCCAAGTGGCACTGGAAGTGAGGCTGGAGTGTGTACGTAATATTTTTGCTACATCTGATTGGGGGAAGTGTTTCAGGCGGGGCTTACCTGAATCTTATAAAGGATGATTGGAGTAAGGTGGGGGCAGGGAATCCTGTCCCAGC
>NC_087211.1:32427898-32445398 GCF_015104395.2 Macrobrachium nipponense
GCTGGGACAGGATACCCTGCCCCCACCTTACTCCAACCATCCCTATAAGATAGGTAGCCGCTGAACACTTCCATCAGATGTAGAAAATATTCAGAGACACACTCCAGCCTCACTTCCAGTGCCACTTGGGCACATTGGACAGTGCCATCACAATCTGCCTCTAGGAGATCCCACTTGTACCGCTACTTTACTGCCAGTGGCGCTGGAGGGCGCTGGGCAGTACCATACTCGATCCTGTTCAGACAATGGGACCAATCTCCAAGCACTCCCTGTGACTGGTCCTGCCTCAGTGCTAGTGCTAGATCCTATGCTGAGGTCTCACCCTCCTGGAGACCCTAAATGTAACAACAATACTCCCTTCCTTTCCCATGTCAGCCCTCGGAAGCAACTGGTCGTACAGATTAAGGAATTGCGCCAGCAGTTGATAGATGTACTTAGCTCTGCCCCTGCTCTGGTTGTTGCACCAGCCAGAGAAGGTGGCACTCCCGTGCCTCGTATGGCACCACAGCATTGTCAGACCAGGAGAGGCCCAAGGAAAAGAAGGAAACAGCTTTGAACACCCATGTAAGCTATGAAAGCCATCTAGTTATCACGACATTTTTCACATCTTTCCCCATATTTTTCTAAATATAATTAGCACGCACCTCATTATACGTTTTTTTCTGTCCCCAATGTACTATATCCAAAGCTACTGGAATTAGGACTTTCGGAACTACGATCTGTGTCGTGTGTCCTTTACTTTCACTAGTCCTTATTTTATATTTAATTTTCCTGACCAACAGATTACCTTCTAATTCTAAACCTGAAAAAGGTAACTTATAACCTTTCCTGACTGATTCCACTCTGAGGAACGCTTTTGCATCTGCCAATATTTCATTCTCATCTTGCCTTTACCCTATGAGACTTATATTCCATTGTATAGAATCACTAGTAACTAACGCAACTTGAAATCCTTCCGTATCATAAAAATTTCTACTAAGGGCATCTGTGAAACATTTAATTTGCCTTCTATATATCTGAGCTTTGCATCGAAGTCCCTGATGGTTAAGACCCATTGAGCTCTTTTGGGTGACAGATCGGTTTATTAAAAAGATCCAATAATGGCTTGTGGTCTGTAAGAACTTCTACTTTATTCCCCATCAGTAGCATTTTAAAATGAACCAAACTTGATACTATTCCAAAGGCTTCTTGATCTATGGAAGCCATTAGTCTTTCATTGCTACCCTTTGTCTAAATTTCCGACCATAAAAAGCAATGGGATGGAACCTCCCATCAAATTTTTGCATAAGGCAAGCACCTATACCCTCCTGAGTGCCATCAGTCACTGGGGGATTCATTAACGCATCCTTAAGTTTTTGAAAACTTACTTGTTGTGGTTCTCCCCAATGATATTTAATATCTTCCCACAATACATCTGTTAGAGGAGCTGCTATGTTAGAAAATCCTTTCAAAAATCTATAAAAAAAATCCTGCCATTCCCAGGAATGACTTAATTTCTTTCTTTGACTTCGGGGTACGAATGTGGAATGTTGGCTCTATAACAGGAAGACTGAGGGAGATATCAGATGTGATGGAGAGGAGAAGGATACATATATTGTGTGTGCAGGAGACTAGGAAATGGGTATAAGCTATGTTACAGCTAGTCACAAGAGAGAAGCAGAATTGAAATTATAGTAAGTAACAGCTGGAAAGAAAAAGTGGTAGAAATAGAGCGAATGATAGGCTTTCAAAGATTTCAATAGTATTAGGGGACAAAGTTGTAAATATAATATCAGCTTATGTTCCTCAGATGGGGTAAAAAGAGCAAGCAAAAGAATTATTTGAACAAGAGTTTGAGGTTGCCATTAGAACAGAAAAAAGAGGAGAAAATAATAGTAGGAGCTGATATGAATGGCAGGGTGGGAAAGAAAAGAGATGGGTATGAGGAGGTAAACAGAGGCTGTGGGGTTTGGAATTAGAAATGCTTTCTCTTCCTCTCGTCCTTAATCCGCTCCTTCTCATGACCTCAGAATATGGATACACCTAAATAATGGTTGCCAAGACACTGATAAAGCAATCGTATCATAAGTACATATGCTTATGAAATTATCTTGTGTGTGTAATCAAGAGGAGGGGATTTTGCTCTGCTGTACTACCCCAAGAATAAAGATGTCTGGAAATAATTTCAATGTCTTCATTTAGATTTCGATTATTCAACCATGTTTCTTGTCCAAAAACAAAATTAGAAAGCGGTAACTAACATGTAATGGTGACTACAGTATGTTTATGTCACGGGCAGCAGAATTTTGGTAGAAGTAAGAAACCAATTCAAGGGACATTTTCTTGCTGGTGGTAGTAGTAGTAATATATTAGTAGTCGTATTGTAGTAAGTAGTTAGTAGTAGTAGCAGTAGTAGTAGTTAGAGAACCGAGTGGCCTCGATAAAATTCATATCAGTCTGCCACATTCTAGCATGGTGTGTTAGAAATTCAAGCTAGTAATAAAAGAGAACTAAGAGACCCAAGAGGATTTTGCTCTGAGAGGGAAATCACGAAAGATTATAAATAAAAGGTCACAATTTACTTATCTCAGTCTTGAAGTCATTTATGACTTGGATAGAACTCCCACTCTAAGTTGATATTGTTTTCTCTTCTTTTCAGGTTCAATATATGAAAAACTTCGTGAACATAGAATTCTGAGCAAAGAATCAGCTCAGCTAGCCTCTTAGTAGTTTTTGGCAAAAGGTCAGCCTAATCTAAACTAACCAGCTACCTATCGGCGATGGCTTCACATCACCACACAATTTGTATCCATTATCAGTCACCTTTACTTACACTGTTTCAAATCATTTCTTTTTGTACAATCCTTTCATCATTTTTCCGTAATTTTTATGAAATTATTGGTAAATGTGTACTTTCAATTTTGTGATATTTTGAATATCTTTAAAATCGCATGTTGTTTTTATTGTTTGTTTTATTGTGTGCTTTTGATCAAGAGACAACCAACAGATGGTAAAACAAAGCTCCACAAGGAAAAAAAGAGTAAGGATCTCACTAAGCGAAATTTGAAAACTGCTAAAATCCATAAAGAGAAGAAATAAGAGCAACTGAAGATACTTGTAGAAGGATGAAAATAATAGAATAGTAGTACTTTGTTATCTCTGATGTCACTATGGAGGAGTTACAGAAGTTCCATTTGACAACGTCCCTGAGGATTGAGCGAGAGAGAGAGAGAGAGAGAGAGGACGGTAAATGTAAGCAGAGTTAGGTTGTTTGTGTTCTTGACAGAGCGGTAAATTTAAGCGGCGTTAGGTTGTTTGCGTTCTTGTAAATGGATGATTAACAAGCGAATTGCTCATTCTGTGAGGGGGGGGGGGTTGTGTCTGTTAGGTCGGTTGCAAGTCTGGTCTGGGTTTTGAGTAAGTCTGTAATCAGAGTCTGTGATGGTCAGTAGCGTCGGCAGTGGTTTGTGAAGAGTATGGAAGGCATTGATAGTCAGTTAAATTGTGTTACTGATTTGTTGTTTAGTTGGTTATTAAGTTTGGTATTGCTTGCTTGGAGTTGTTGTGCCTGTGTTGTTAGATTTGTTGTGTATGTGAGTTTTCTGTTGAGTTATGTGAGTTGTAGTTGTGAGTTGTTGAGGGTTGTTGTTGGTGATGTTGTTAGTGGGTGTGTGTATTGGCTCGTTATATTGTTGTTTTTTGTGTTGTTAGTGATTGTTTGTGCAGTGGTCTTTTGTTGTGGTTGTAGTCCTTGTTTGCTGTTGTGTTATTGAGTTATGGTCCTTGGTTATGTGTTGTTGAGTTGTGGGCTTGTGGTCCTTGGATGTTGTCGTGTTGTTGTAGAGTTGTGTGGTTATAGTAGTTCTTTGCGGTTGTTGGTGTGTTGGTTTGCGGCAATTGTTGGTGTGTCAGTTACCTCGACCAGCAGACAGCACAGCGTAGCCCCTGAGTATCTGGAGTTGAGGTGAGTACAGTGTTTGTGTTTTTTGTTCTGTGTGTAGGTGAGTCAATTGTCCTGCGTTTTTCTGTAGCATGCAGAGGGTAGAGGAAAGTGTGGTTGAGGGTGAGTTTGGCAGCTGGATTGGTTAAGTTTATGTGTGTGTGTGTGTGTGTGTGGGGGGGGGGGGGGTTGCCCGCTTATTTTTTTAGCCTTTGATCCCGCCACATAATTTTCTAAATAACTGTACTGTAACATGCTGGTTTTGTAATCTTGCTGGCCAGCGTTCGCCTCCCGTCAGGGGCGAATAAGTGAGTCTGTCTACCAGCAAGGTATATAGAAATGCTCCCTTATTCTATATTCCTTGTCTACCAGTAGTTACCACTATGAGTGACGTCACGGTGGGGTGTTGTGGTTGCTTAACTGACATAATCCCAAGAAGCAATAGCTTGGGGAGGACTGAAACTGACGACTTGGCCTTTGACTTTTATAAAAATATATGCGTTACTGGTCTGAATTCCACGAGGCAAATCTGTATTTACAACTGCGCTCTCTTTATCCACCATTTCATTACTTTTACTGATGCGTGTCAATCGATCACAGAATTTGTTTTTACATAACAACTCATTTTAAACTCTGGTGTGGAAGGAGATTGTCGTAGTTTCATTACTAAATTCAAATTCAAGGGTTTTCTGCAGAATATATTTCCATTAAAATTATGTAATCAAGAAGTACGCATGACTTGCATTTACACCTGTACAGTTGGTTAGGCATTGACTTCCTTTGGGAACAACATAGCATTAAAGTACTAGTCACTTCTCTTAAAGACACATCGAATTATGGAACATTGTAGTACCTGTCAGTTCATTTCAATTAAGTGTCGACGTTTTATTGTGTCACAATCTGAAAAAATGAAATGCCAACGCCAATGGTGTTCTGAGAATCCTCTTGAAATAACAGGTGGTCTCTGATTAAGAGGGATTAAAAAAGAAGTCATAATAACTCACCTTGAAGAATGTCTTTCGCATCATGCATTACTTCAAAAAGAAAGAAAATCAACAAAGGCAGACCATGGATGCCATCTTCTCCATCCTATATCCAACTTTGGGTAAATCAAGTATATTTTTTTAAAATCTCTCTCTCTCTCGCTCTCTCTCTCTCTCGATCTCCTCTCTCTCTCAAAAAAAAAAAAAAAAAAAAAAAAAAAAAGCGTTCAAAATCGGCACCTCACGTCCTAAGAAAGGTCTGCCATCGAAAGTAAATTCCTCCCGTTACTTTTCTTCCACGAGAAATGATAAACAACGGGTCACAAATCATATTGGCTCCTTACGAAATGATTTTATAACCTTCATTTAGGAAAGACGCGCAGTAAATCGATGTTATTTTCTCGTCGTTCGCCTCCGTTAAATGAAAAATGTTTGCGAGCAAATGATAAACGACCCTAGAATTCGTTCACTACAAAATGGTCACCTACCATTTCAAAAGAGAATACAGAAAGCAATAAACATCAGACGCAAAGTTTACATATTAAAAATGAACCAGCTGAACGTTAGAAAAGATCTCTCGCATAGTTTCAACATTTTAAATTTAGCAAAAAGATAATTAAGGATTTTTGTTAGAGTAGCAAAGGTTTCTCCACTAGATATATAAAGAGGTTCTCTCTGAGTCACCCGAATAAAAGCAAATCATTCTCTTATCACAGACTGACTTAACTATCTCCCGCAAAGATATAAATTATTAAGAAACGTCATGGATACGAATAATAGCTTTTCATGCTCCTTTACACATTAATGCTCTTGTACTATCTTGACAGTTGTGCTTAATTGTGAGGAAATATTTCTGATGTATGTGCATGAAGGTTGAAGATCTGTTGTATTAAAAATGGAAAAACGAAATTTTTAACTAAATCTATACCAAGAAGCTCATGAAATGAAAATCCCTTAAAGGAAACGAAAATGATACACAAGCTCCTGGTCCACATGTTTGCTTCACTTAAAAATAACTGTTATACCCGACTCACTGGTGGGGGGATGGCGCATAGCAAGGCTAGGAAACAGCAACCAAAATATTGAAATACATAGGATTGGTTGGGAATCATACTAAGAGTATTTCTTAATATAATAAGGTAACTAGATAAAAATTACCCACAAAATGAGAGAAGGAGAGAGGAGTCAACCTTGTACCTGGTGACAATCGTCAATAACATTGAGTGTCGCCTCACACTTCCCTTCACTAGAAATTGAACTCAATGTCACTACATAAAATTTATAACTTTTCAAAATCTTTTCCAGTTTACCTTACGATGGTTCTCCAAGCGCCTTTCTCTATAGCGAGTTTCCACATTTAATGAATATCGTATAATGCCCACCCTTAATCGCCTCACGAAGGGTTTTGTTTTTTATTCCATCTATTTCGTCTTACAAACATAATTATGTATGCCCACCAACAGATGTACGGATACACACCTCAAGTCTATCTCTGACCCTGTGTTCGTGCGTTTACTGTTCCTCATGTCCACGTCTTGCGGTTTACCTCATTTCTCTGCAATTCGGTCATTTGCGCGCGCGCCATTTCGTCACCGCAATCGGCGTGTTTTCGACTTGTGTCTCATATCAGTATCTGGAGGAATTCACTATTTTGCACTTGTCTCCAAACACCAAGCGCTAAGGTTATTAATCCCATTTATTTTAATAAATATCCATTGATACGTCTGTCCAGTGCCTTAACATTAACACTGGTCTTATCACTGTGCTGTAGATCTTGACTTTTTAGCTTGAGTAGCATTTTCTTATCACATACTACTCCAGCTACCTCTCTCCAATCCCCCCATGCAGCTTTTTTCCTACTGTCAACCTCAGCCTCCCATGTTCCCTCTTGACTTCAAGTAGATCTTAAGTATTTAAACTTTTCCACCTGTTTAATATTCAAGCCTCTTCTTTGTTGTATTAATATTCTGCCTCTATCTTCCCTAATGCTCACCAAAACCTCTGTTTCATTCACCACCTGTAAGTCACCCCTCTCTAATGACTCCTGCCAGTTCTCAACCCTTCTCTGTAGGTCATCCTTATTTTCGGCTGTAATTACATATCACTCTCACAACAATTCCCACAGCTCTTCATTCCTGATCTCTTCACTTAACACAACCATGACCAGCACAAACAAAAATGAGCTTAATGTTGACCCCTGGTGTAATCCAATATTAACTCCAAAGTTTTCTGTTTCCCCAAATCCTGTTATTACATTTGATATATCATCTCGACCAGCCAAGATGTCTTTTCTTTGACTTTACTCTTCCTCAAACACCAAAATATATCTTCTCTTGGAATTCTATTGTATGCTTTCTCTAAACTGTAAATGCACAATAGAACACCTGTTTTCCATCTTGCCTATTTTCCTGGAGCTGTCTTACTATGAAGATGACATCCAACGTCCCTCTTACATGGATCCCGATCTTTTCAGTCTCTCTTAATCTCTCATCTAGTATCCTCTCCAAAACTTTGAATCCATGCTCCGTTAGTTTAATTCCCCTATTGTTTCCACAATCCATGACATACCCCTTCTGCTAGTATTTATATACTATTAACCTCTCCTCCAAGTCCCATGGCATTATTTCCTCTTCCCATATAGCTTTTAATAAATTCAGCATCCATTTCTCCCCCTCTCTACCTAGTAATTTAATCATTTGAATTTGTAACTGATGGACCTAGTGCTTTACATTCCATTCTTTGTTTTTACTTAATGCTCTTTTACCTTCTGTATCCTGTATCTCATCACTGGTCCCTCAACCTTCTGTGTTTACCCCATCTCCTCTCTCCCATTTCAGTATTTAAAAGTTGTTCAAAATACTCTCTCCATCTCTTCTTGATGTCTTCATCCCTAAACATTATATCTCTATCCTTAATGACACCCAAATTACCTAAATCCTTTCTCCGCCTTTTCATCAAGTTTGAAATCTTATAGATATCCTTTTCTTCTTCTCTTTTTCCTAGTCTTTCATTCAACTGCTCTGTTACACTTCCAATAGCCATGCCTACCTTCCTTCTCGCATCTTTTCTCTTCTCTGTACCGTTGCTCTGCACCCTACATATTTTCCAATCCTTTGATACTTTTGATTTTCTTTTAACTGATTTTTGCACCTCTCCATTCCACCACCACTTCCCCTATCGAAACTCTATATCCGCTGGTTCTTCTCACCAGTTCCTCTGCTTCCCCCCTTACATATTTCTCTCATATCTGCCCAGATACTTTCCACTTTGTTCCCCTCTCCAAATTTTACGTGCCCACTTTCCAGTCATCTCTCTCATAGTCCTCCTAAATTTCTCCCCCTTTTCTCCTTTAAAGTCGCAAAAACTTAATTCTAGATCTAGAGCTTATACCCATATCCTAGTCTCCTGCACACACAAGAAATCTGTTTTCCTTCTCTCGATCACATCCACTGTCTCCCTCAGTCTTTCAGTTAGAGAGCTAATATTCCACGTACCTGCTCTTATCTTTCACTATCTTCTTTAGCCGCAGTCGTGAACACTGCAGTATTCATCGACCATTTGTCACACCAGTGGTAAGATTCTGATACCCGTTACTTATAGGGGATACCCTAGCCACACTCATATTGCTTAAAATGTCACGAATGGTTTATTGTTTGGCAAAGGGAGTTTTTTACGACCGCATGCCATTGCTGTCATCAACCCACAGTTTATTGGCGTTGGGCCTCCTCGCCTTTGACTAAAAAGTCCACCTGCAAGGCAGCAGTTTCCACAGTTATTTGGCAGTCGGCCTAGCCTTATACTTTAAAGTAAGACTGCAAGGCAGCAGTTTCCACAGGTATTGCCATGGACCTTGCCTTTTACTAAAAAGTAAGACTGCAAGGCAGAAGTTGTCCTAAAGCCGCCTTTTACAACAAATAGGACCTACGATGGTAGTATTCTTATACCCCTACCACATTACCAGTGATTGATGCCTATTATAGAGAAGGTGATGAAGTTACTCCCTACATGTCCCATTGTATCTTTTATGAGATTAAAAAACCTTCTGCATTTCCCTCCCAACTAAGTTCTGACACTAATATTGATGTCTAAGGAGGTGGAGCTTAGCATGAGAGATCTTCATTAAAGAATGGAATAAGTTCAAGGAACTGTTATTGCATTTAGAAAGTTTAGTTTCCTACCTTTCTCTTGGAAAGAATTTGTGTCTTATAAGTAACTCCCGATATAATTTACTCTTACCCACCATTTTTTTTATTTACAATGAAAACTTTCTTAACTTCCCTTATTTCCAGTGCCTACAATGTTCCGATACGACACAACCTCAAATGGAGTTGTAAATACTAAGACACAAGCACTTATGTATGAAATCTACTAGAGTTTGTAAGGGGAAATTTAGTTGCATTGAAAAGATACAGCAAGCCTGGGTAATAGTAAAAGTAAAATCTCAAAGAATTACTTTATGTTTAAATTTTATACCTGAATTGCTTAAAAATCAACTTGGATGCAGACCACGTTGTATTTTGTTATGTACTAGGCTACTGTGGAGTGAGAAATGTATATAACTTTTTCTCAGAAAAGAAATGTCAAATATTAACAGTCATAAAACGTTCTAACATCTTCATGGTGGGGAGGTGCTTCAAGCGTCCATTTTGGACCCCTCATTTATTTTCTTTCCGTTGATCAAAATTACGAAAACTGAAAAAATATTATCAAGGAATAAGTCAAGGGAACAGGGGTGTCATGCAGACTTGCCTGTATCTTTTAAATATAACTTAAATTTTTCCATACAAACTCTAATTAGATTTCATAAATAGATGCTTATCTCTTAGCATTTTCAACTTTATTTGAGGTTGTGTCGTATCGTAACATTATAGGCACCGTAAATAGTGCATGTAAGAAAGTTTTCATTTGGATAAAAAAATGGGGTAAGAGTAAATTTTATCGGGAGTTATTTATAAGATACAAATTCTTTCTAAGAGAAACATATGAAAATAAGCTTCTTAAATGTAATCACAGCTCGTTGAATTTATTCCATTCTCTAATTGAAATCTGTCATGTCTCAGCTCCATCTCCTTAGACATCAATATCAGTTACGGAACTTAGCTGGGTAATGCAAAAGGTTTTTTAATATTATATAAGATACAATGGGACATGTATAGAGCGACTTTATCGCCTTCTCTATAATAGGCGTTCAATCACTTTTAAGGGCCGATTGTCATTTATAATTGTATAAGTAATGAGTATCCAGTGGATTGACACCATAATTAACTACCAAGTCGACGGATGTCATGATTTGTTTTTAGAGGAAATTAAATGAACCAATTTAAATAAAATCAAATTGGGTGAGGCAGAGATATTGCGCGGCGAACCTAATTAATCTTTAATGACACTGATTGGTTACAGAAGTGAAGCGCCTGCAATGAAAGTACAGAATGTTAATGAAAGAGAGAGACAGTCTTTCCTCACAAAATGAAATACTGCTGTTGTCCCTCAGCTCCTTTGTCCATGTAATTAGCAAGGAAGATGTTTAATGAAAATATCTGAGCACCCGAATGAAATTTTGTCTGGTATTGCTATATTTATATTTGGTTTATATGTAGTAGAAAAAATATCTCTGACATCCCGTCCGTAAAAACAAAGCAACCGTCTCGAGCACGCACACAAACACACATACAACTAAAACTTCATAGTTTGTAAAATTATAATATATGTGCTCGTTATATAAAATTATTCATGTAAATACGTTTCATAACAATGCCACTTCATCACAGTTGTGTAAATAGCTTATCATTTAATCCTCGCCACGGTTTAAATTTGTGCAAATCATTTTGGAAAATCATCAGAGAGGTAAAAGTTCAGGTTAATATTATCTCAGCTGCCTTTGGAAGATCACACTAGTGTACCATAATAGATATGATTATAGCAAATAAAGGGAAAATGAAAAATAAACTTGTTAATTACATCAGAAAGAGTTTCAAGTGATCTAGTTCTCATAAACATTGGCGTCAATGTCTGTTATAATCTCAATTACCAAACACGATTCGAAATTTTGCATCCATTACGGATAAAAATTTTAGCCTGCAACGCAAAAAAAAAAGTTTTGCTTATGAAATTAGTTTCTCATTTGCAAAGAGCAAATACACCGTAAATTTTTCTAACGTTACCTTTGAATCTAAAAGTTTATGAACTTCGATTAACAATAGGTGCGTTCAGAGTAGTATTTAAACAAAATCATTTGTTTAAATATTGCACTGAAGATACGTGTTGTTAAATGAAGTCCATAACTGTTTCATTATGGGGCTACGGTTGAATAACAACGAAGGAAGGTAAACAAAATATCATCAGGCACTTGAAAGTGCAGCTCTTATTGGCAATGATATAAAGATGCAGCGGAAAAAGAGATTGACGAGTCATCATCTTCGGGCTACTTTCACAATAAACCTAATATGAAATTACAGAAATCGATCTTCCAAAGCCTTAGCCAAACTACATCCTGGTTTTGTAACGGCGTAAACAAGTACCGATTTAATTTCTCCATTTACGATTCCTCCATGATGCCCGTTGGCCCGACGGTGTTATAAGATTGCTTCGCAGTCAATTTCAGTCGCCAAATAACAAGTCCCGAGTCGAAACAGGATGTTATGAAGGGTAATTTTACGGTGATTAAATGTCCCTTTACATGCTGTTTCAGCCGAATTTCTAAGACGAGTTCACAAGGGATATTTAAATAATGACAGACGACGCAGGGGAACAGACATTTTTCATTATTTATGGAAATTCAAGATAATATAAGTATTCCAGTGGCACGACTCATATATCTATGTATATATATATATAAGTATATATATATGATATATATCTATATATATATATATATAGATATGATATATTATATGTATATAATATAATATATATATATATATATTAATATATATATATATCTATATCTACAGGCGAGCAACTATATATATATATAGATATATATATATATATAGAGAATGATAGGAATAGATATAGATAGCTATGTATATATATATATAGATATATCTATCTATATCTTATATATATAGAGTGTATAATATATATATATAGATCTAGATATATAATATATATATATTATATAATATATTATATATCATAGATATAGATGATATATATAGATAAAGATGATAGATATCTATATATATATAGATAGTATGATATATATATATATATAATATATAATATATATACATATATAATAATATATATATCTATCTATCTATCTATTAATATATATATATATATATATATATATATATATATATATATATATATATTCTATATATATATATATATATATATATTATATATATAGATATATCATATATATATATAGAATATATATATCTATATATATATTATATATAGATATATATATCTATATATTATATAGATATAGATATATATATATATATATATATATATATATATGATTAGATAATATATATCTATATATATATATAGATTAATATCTATATATTATATATATAGATATATATATATATATATATATATATATATATATATAATAGCTAGATAGATAGATAGATAGATAGATAGATAGATAGATAGATATATATATATATATATATATATATATATATATATATATCTATATATATATACATATACATATGACCCGACCTGGGTCGCGTGGGATTCTTAAGTTACTGTGGGTCATGCAGAAATCAAACGCTCAGTGATTAATTTAACACCGGTCTTATATTCTAATGATTTACAGGGCCCGAGTGAAATGAACTTAATATCTATAGTACCGGCGGGATTGAGACCGAGCGGAAACCGGCAGAGGGCACGAGGGGAATGTGCGTCTTTCCCTTCTCTTGACCGACGCTTAACTGCCTGACCCTCAAGGAGACGGCTTGGTTTCCTCTCTCCTCAATACCCCCCAGAAACCCCCGATATATTGCTTCTAGGCCATGATTGGGTCTGGCTGCCCAACGGACTTTTTGGGGGATGTTGGGGGAGGTGACGCTTTCTTCATCTGAGAGAGAATGACCGTTAACGACCTCATGGCGTCTTGTAAGATGTTCCGATATTCTAGGGAAGTTGTTTATAAGCCCCTCTAGTATGGCCTATCACTCCCTCCCCAAACTCCTTTGCGTCCTCGCAAAGCTATAGTCTCTGCCTTGTCCCATCTCGAGTCTCTTTTCTCAAGGTACTGATTTATCTAAATTCAAATTAACTATCTTAAAGGGGGCCATTTGACGTGTGTACAAACCAAAGGTTACAAGTAAATTGAACACGTCTTACAACATCATAAGATCTTTTAAAAAAAAATTAACTAATAACAATCACTCTTGCCTGGAACAGATCAAAACCAAAAAAAAGAAATCATTCAATAACTTCAGGTTCATAATCAAAACAAAATGGTGAAACAAAAAGACAGAAAATTTTACACATTCAGCCACTGCCCTTGGTAATCACGACACATGGCATCCATTTTTAATGACATTGTATCACGTTAATCTATTAAATTTCTTCAAAATAACAAAAACATAATTTAAACATACACAGAACAAAAATAATGCAATGGAATTTTACGAAAATAAAAAAAAATCTTCCTGGAACATCAATGTGCATTTACTACTATCACATAAAAAAAATAAAAAATAACTAAAGAACCATAGAAATAAATTTGGAAATTCAGGCACAAACAAACAAAAATTTCATCATCTGTGAAAATAAAAAAAACTTTACAAGCATTAGTGTAATTTATGAAAGATAAAATAGGATGGAATCGGTGTTGCGACAAATTTAACACAAATAAAAAACAACAAATCAAATAATAAAATAACGTAACAAAGCAACATAACCACATCAAAAACAGAATTACACATAAGATGATCCACAGGTAATAACATTTGTTCTGAAAATAATTTGGACAAGTTATATCAAACAACATAAATTCGTGACACATTACAATCTGATCGAGATAACAAGAAATAAAATAAAAAAAATAAACAACTGGTATGATTCTGAATCCTAGGCAAAGACGTGGGTTGGCATTTACAGACTCTGTTCACTGACCCCTTTCATTTACTTTGCAACAGCATTTACGTATGACATAGGCTCGGGAGCTCGGTCTTGTGCTCTCGGTGGGGCGCCCACTTGCGCTCCAGTATTTCATTCTGACTCGTCTCCCAGGTACCCGGCCAAACCCCGGGTACGGGGGGTACTGGTTTATTGTGTAAAACACTACGCTGGTCCTCGAGCACCGGACGTAAGTGCGACAGGTGGTGCTCGCTCACAGCCCCTGTGCGAATATGCTGAATCACAGCAGAGGAGTGCTTGATCTCCTTCACACGATACGGTCCCATATATGACGGTTCGAGCTTGTGTTTCGACAGTTGCATTTTCTTCAAGTAGATTCGATCTCCAACCTGTATTGGGGAATCGTGAGCTCGAAACCGTCTGTCGTACCGCAAGCGGTACTTTTCGTTTGCCCTCAACAGCAGACGTTGCGTAGCTTGGAACACACGTCGAGTCGCGTTACAAAACCACACCCGGTACTGTTCCACCGTATAAAGGGGCATCTGTTGAGGGTCCAAGACCACCGAATACGGCAGTCGGATGTCTTGTCCATACATCAAAAAGAAGGGTGTGTCCCTAATCGAGCTGTTATATGCGGCATTAATAGCCATCTCAGCCGTCTGCAACAGAGACGGCCAGGAAGTCGGATTATCCCCGATGAGATATTTTAAGATGTTGACTACCTCTCTGTTGTGAGACTCAACGAGTCCGTTAGCAGACGGCCGATAAGCCGCGATGGTAACATGATCTACTTGTAAGAGGGCCGTAAACTCGCGAATTAGTTCATTTACGAACTCACGGCCGTTGTCCGACACTAGTATTCTGGGACACCCAAATCGATTTACTAGGGAATGCAACGCTTTAGCCACTTCCTTTGCCGATTTGTCTATCATTGCGCACACATGTGTGAAACGCGTGAACGCGTCCACAAATACACAAATATATCTAGGTTGTCCTTGCACTGAAGGTAGTGGTCCTACCACATCCATATGCACTCTATCCCACTTCACCGGCACCACAGGCCATAATCGGGCCTTCGGAATCACCGTTCTGTGCTTTTTCATCATGTTGCATACATGACAATTACTTACAAATCTAGTTATGTCCCTACGCATGCCAACCCAAAAGAAATGTTCACGGGCTCTTCTAAGAGATCTTGTTTCTATACCTACATGCCCAGCATAAGGGCTGACATGAATCATGTGTATGGCTCTCTCTACTAAGGCTCGAGGAAGAACGACTCGGGCTCGGACATCTCCGGGCCTTTTTTCATATTTACACAACAAGACGTCATCCTCAATGAAGAACGCGTCTTTTGACAGATGCACAGAACTCGGGAACTCGTTGCTCTCACCTTTCACACAAGCCTTGATCTGACTAATCCAAGCTTCAGACACCTGACTTTCAACCAATCTCGCACACTCCAACCACAAAAATCAACCACACTTTCATTCTCCGGGCATTTATTCTGGAATCCCCCGGACGGAGTTCCACCTGCATTTCGACCCGCTACCGCCTCGGGCATCTCATCCACCTGAGAGTGCTTGCGAGATTCCCGTTTCCTGCGCGTCGCGTTTACGTTTGTTGACTGTCATTGTTCGGAACTGTCGGAACGTTGCTGGCACTATCGCCTGCAGTGCCTGCGCCACCAACGTCACGAGGTTTCTTTTGTCGTTCTTCCTTGCGCCTTGCGGCACGAGTTGTTACTCTTATGATGTTCCTGGAGAGAGCATCAGCCACCCTATTACTTTTCCCTGGGATATGTTCAATCTTTATGATGTCAAAACTCTTCGCTCGATCCATC
Organism: Macrobrachium nipponense; assembly: GCF_015104395.2. NCBI lineage: Eukaryota > Metazoa > Arthropoda > Malacostraca > Decapoda > Palaemonidae > Macrobrachium > Macrobrachium nipponense. The sequence continues at coordinate 32,443,695 of NC_087211.1, forward strand.
GAGCTTGGCGATTTGTAATCTCGCTCTTATTCAACAGATATGTTAATGGTTGATGATCTGTGAAAATCTTTATTTTGTGTCCCAGCAAAAAATAACGGTGTCTCTCCAGCAACCATAAGACCGCCAAAGCCTCTCGATCGAACGGTACTATAATTTTTCTCTGCCCTTTTAATGCTCGTGATGCAAAACTCAAACTGGTCTTTCATTACCTTCATCGTCAATCTGGGAGATTACTCCTCCTATCGCAATATCACTTGCGTCTGTGGTCACAAAAAAGGGGCGATCGAACCTCGGATAAGCCAAGAGTTCGTCGCTCATTAGTGCATCTTTTAATTTCTGAAAAGCTGCTTCCTCTTTCTCACCCCATTGGAAATCAGGTTGCTTCCTTAATGCGTTCTAACGGTCTCGCTATCTGTCCGAAGTTCCTATGAACTTCCGATAGTAACCCGCGAGTCCGAGGAAGCTGGCTACATCTTTCGCATGTTTTGGGTCGTGGGAATTCTTAATTGCTACAAACTTTATCGGCACAAGGCTTAGGCCTTCAGATGTTTTACTAGGTGACCCAAAATTCTACTTCGGCCTGGAAAAACTTACATTTTTCTAAATTTATTTTCATACCATGACGCCTTAATGAATCTTTCCAAAACTTGTATCAGGTTGCCTTTATGCTCCTCTACAGTAGCACCAACTACAATGATATCATCTAAATATACAAAAACCCCAAAGGAAAAACCAAGGCCAATTTTATGAAGCTACACGGACATCATTACTCGTGAAAAATGAGCAGGGGCGTTCTTTAATCCAAGGGAAGGAAATTATATTCATATAGCTGATTATTCGCTATAAAGGCCGTTTTTCTCTTTACTCTCATTATCAAGGGGTATTTGATGATAGACCAGACTTAAGATCCAATGTGGTGAAAAATTTACTCTCCCTTACTTTAAGCAAAAGTTCCTCGATCGAGGGCAATGGGTAGGCGTTGTCCTTGGTAATGGCATTCAATCGTCTATAATCAACACACAGCCTGAGAGAGCCATCTTTTTTCTTAACTAAACGATCGGAGAAGCCCAGGGAGACTCACTTTCCGAATTATTCCCTGATCCAGCATCTGTGTTATCTTTTCCCCAATTACTTGTTCATGACAGGCAGGTGTTCTGTAAGGCTTACTTCGGATAGGGGGATGATCTCCTGTTTCTATTTTAAAAGGTTACTTATCTATTCTCCCTGGAGGCTCTTCTCCTATCGCCATCGTTTCTTTGATATTCCCTTACTATTTCTCCTACGCAACTATGTAATTCAAATTAAAGTGTTGCTTTAACAGCTGTTTGCAATAATTTTCTAAGCCGAGTTTCGCCGTGACCTTGACTCTGGGTAGTCAAGGCCGACACTGCGTTATTGGCTTCTACAAGGGAACACACTTCAATTCACATAGAGACTCGTTACTTAATTCTAATCTACTACTACTCACATTTACAAAGGGATAGTTGCCTTGCCATCGACGATGGTAGCGACACCAGGCAACATAAAGTCTGCCACTTTCTATGGGATTTATATACACAACGTTCCCTCTTGTAGTTTTTCCTTGCCGGGACGAGGGGAAGGGAGTAGAGATAGGCGGGTGGGGGGATCACCTCCCCACCTCAGGGCTAGCGGGCACCACTCCCGTATCCCCCTTGGCGGCCAGGGCAATTCGACAACTTCTTT
>NC_087211.1:32452898-32460272 GCF_015104395.2 Macrobrachium nipponense
TTCTCCTGTATTTCCAAGGTGTCTCCTGCTATGATGACTACATCGCTATATTCACTTAGTAAGTCAGTGAGTTTCTCTCTAGCGGAGTCTTCCTGGATATCCTTCCATTGAGTCCATATTTTTGTTTTTCTTACTTCTGTTTCATGTGTTTAGTTTGCATTTCCCTTTTTACTGGATGCTACAATTTCCCTTTCTACCACATGAATAGGATAATTATATACTTCTGCTATACCTAATTCAGTGCCTTGTGATAGCTTAACCTCTCATCCTATATTATTTTCAACTCCTGCCTAACTTCATGTACACTGGAGATATAGTACATTCCACTTATTTGTCTCTTCTGTAAGTGTTATTATTCATTCCCCTTCGTATAATGGGTTTACTGTTCATTCTATCCTGGTACTTTCTTCTGGTTTAAATCTCAATTCTCTGTTTAATTTGAAGAAAATTTCCTGGTTCAATTCTAAGTTATCACTGATCTGTTGTCCATTCGTGTTAGACACTTTGTATTCTCCTTATACTTTATCCTTCCTTAGGATACCCTTTAGTGAGGACTTTTCTGAGTTCTGTTTTTATGATAATCTTACATAATGGTATTTCATGTTTCTTACGCCTTCTTCTAATCACTGCTTGTTCTCTGGCCGGTTCAATAGTGATTCATTGCTTAGCCATAGTTGGATAACCAATTAGTAGGTGTGCAAATACAAAGTATATTCCCTTTGCTACTAGAATCTTTTTCTTAAGTGAGACTCTTCCTAACTTAAATGGTAAAACAAATTGTCCTATTAATCCTATTCTATTTCCTTGTTCATCTGTGATTTTACAGTCTACCACTAGGTTCAAACTTAAATGAGAGAAGTATGCTCGAACTACCTTTTCGGACATTATATCCTTTTGGGCTTCATACTGTAATGGATTCTTACTGTTTTTCTTCTTCATTATATCTAAACTTGCTACAACTGATTAGTTTCCTTTATCTTCTCTCTCCAATATTTTGCCTGGTGACGCTTTCCCTTATTTTACTGTGTAGGAGTATCCCTGGTTTCAGCTGAGTAAGAACTTTTTTGTTGAATCATCTGACGATTCTGGTTCTGACTGGTATGCTAGGCTTGCTGTTCTGGTTTCTGCTCCTTCTAACCTGAGGAGATTGATTTCCATATCTACCTCTACCTTGTAACTGTGATCTATGCCTAGGTCTACTTTTACAATGTCGGGCGCTATGTCCTGTTCTCTTATGACAAGGTCAATAAGCTTCTCCATAGCATTCATTTGCATAATGACCTCTCTTTTGGCAGTGGTAACATATAATTGTTGAAGATCTTCCTTGAGATGTGTTCCTTGGATTCCTATCCTGAATTCTAACTGGTATCCTGTATTTCTTTTTTTGAGAAGTTTGATGACTATTTTCCCTTCTTTCTTTTCCTACATTGACTAAAGGTCCATATTGATCATTCCCTTAAGTGTTCCTATAAGAGGTTTTCATCTTCAGTTCTGTCGTCAAGATTCCCATTGTGGTTCATCATTCTTGGAATGTCCTTGCAAGACTGACAACAGGGCTTGCTTTACCTACTGTGGAGTATATTTTCCTGAGGTATTGCTTTAATTCCTCCCAGTTCTTAAGTCTTCTATAGGCACTAGTGTAAACATAACATTCTATATCTACTGAAGATGTCTAAATATGTCTTGGCTTCATTGAGTTCCTCTATGTCTGTTCCATCTATACTATTTAAATTATATTCTACTTGTTCGACCCATATTTCTAAATTGCAAACATCTTGTTCTCTTTTTCTTCCCCAAAACTTTATAATGTGGGAAGGCGTGTTTGCTGAAGTTGGAAATACGGGTGTACAAGGTGTAGCCATTGATAATTTCTTTGTTTGACTTCTCGTACGAACAGCGGTTCTTACTTTCTTATTTTGTGCCGATCTCCTTCTGGGCATTTACTTATTCACAGTAAGTGGTTTCTCAATCACAAAACATAATTACATTGTGATAATATACACAAAAACTTTTTATGTCATGTACAAACAAAATCATAACACTTAAAGCTTTCTTACTCTATGTAAATTTATCAATCACACAAAATAAAAAAAATTCTAAACGTCCCCTTAATTGCAATATCATAATGAAATGAAATAAAATACAATATACGTTAGTACATACACTGCTGGAAAATCTTAGTAATCGATTAGTACCAATTAGTTAGGAAAGAATAGTAAAATTTGTTACCAATGCAAAATGTATGTGCTTAAGTAATTTCAAGTACGAGTTTTGTCTTCAGAATTGTTAAACAAGATAATTCATGTTGCTTTAAGCTTGAGTAAAATACTATCTTATGTGCATGTGTGTGTGTAAGGATATTTTTAGACTTTTACTTAACATGTCAGGACTTCTTCTGTCGTTTGCAAGGCTGCGTAAATGTTCGATCTTCATGACTGGGTTACTGGGATCGCGTAATCGTAGTGGTGCGTAGTCTCTCTCTCTCTCGTCGTTCCGTGTCAGATGAATGCCTTTTCTTTCTGAGCAGGGCTCTCTCTCTCTCTCTCTCTCTCCTCTCTCTCTCTCTCTCTCTCTCTCTCTTGCGTGTCTCAGGGATGAATGCGTCTGCTTCTGGATTCGATTCTGATGTACTGTCTTCTTCTTCTTCTTCATGAAATCTACGGTCGCTGGCTTCTAAATGGCTATATCTTTTAAATTCTTAGGCTGTCTTTAATTTCGGAGTGGAGATTTGAGTGTGGGGTGACTGAATTCTACCTTCGGCTGAACACTAAATTCGTTACACTGTGTAACTGTCATTATATGGAAACACTCACTTAATTCTTCATATTGTCTTATCACAAACTTCACTGGACCAAGAGGTGTTGATCTTTGCAGTCAAACAGCTTACGGAAATTATTCTTCGCTTGATACTGAGAGTAACAGTTAGATTGTAGATATAATGAAAGCACTGACTTGTCGATGGTGGAATTCCAAATCCCATTAGCTTTGCCACCAAAATTCTGTTATGAGGAAGGGAGAGTTCTTCTTAAAATAGTTTTGCTGGGTAGCGTTAGGCCTTCAGTTCTTCGTAACAGTTGTGCTTGTCATCACTAATCTTGCTTGGATGTCAGCTATCTTAATAACACAAGAGTTAATTGTAGGTGATAAATGAAATATGTTTCCCTAAACATTGATTTATTTTACTTTTAAAATTCTTATAAAGTTCCACCTTATTTCTGGGCAATTGAACCGAGTCTATCTTAAAAGGGCACTTGAGACTTTGTGTTCCGGTGAATGAGCCGAGACTATGTTACCATTTGTAACTTTCATAAGTCGACACTTGGACTTAGATTCGTTCTTAAGTCATTGGGTACTCGTGACGAAATTTTATCAGTCCACAAATCACTATGGAGGCCGCGTCGACGTCGCACAATCTCGACCCTCCCCTTTACAACCTCTTGTCCTTCTCTGTTATCATTTCTATGGTGCGATCGCTATGTATGTGCTTTTATTAGATGCCAACGTACAACATACGTAAGTTTCTCACTTTTCATCTTTAAGAGGTCACTTTTCCATTTTGATTCACGCGCTACTTTTCAATGCGTTTCGTTCGAAGGCTGTTATGAATACTCGTAACATCTTTTTAAGAGGTCACTGTGTGAGGTCAAGATTTCTGCTCGCTATATTTTCCATTACCCTTCTGACCTTAAATGACTTGCCCGACCCTATTTTTAACCTTTGCACTTGGTCTTCGCTTAATGCGATACTGAATAACACTTTTAATGAATATCACTTGTTCGGTATCGTTTCTGGCGTCTTTCATTATCAATTTTCTCTGTATGCCTTTATTCCTTTCTTAATATATTTAGTTTATCTGATTATCGATTGCTTCTATCATATATATATATATATATATATATATATATATATATATATATATATATATATATATATATATATATATATATATATATATATGTATGTATACTGAATCACGAAAGTTAGGAACGTGATAAATCCATAAATAAAGATATATCCCACGAAGGAAAAATAAACGAAGGAGGTCTGCAAGATCTTCGACGTTAAAAGTCCTTTACTGAGCAGAGACTGACATACATATGAGAAAAGACAATACAATAAGATTCGTATAACTGACAGATAGGGATTATAAAGAGATTAGTACCTAGAATCCGACACACCTGGAAGATAAGAAACCTTCCCAAACAAGCATAAACAATGGGTGCAATTAAAGGTTTAAGACAATCATCTAAGATACAATTTCAAGACAATTAAAGGATTATAGGTGACAGCTATTCAGAACTTGGTAAACAAAACCATATTCGCAATACATGACAGACATACATTACAACAAAATTAATAACTCTAAAGGCAACTGATTTTTATTTAAGTCAGTAATTATATCTTTGAGGTCATTCTTAAACATGTTACAGATACAAGGGTCTAATGAAAAAAGGCCACGACTAACATTGAAATTACAATGAAAAGTAAGTTGTATTAAGCAGATTCTAAAAGATTTCGTGATAAGACATCTCTTGACCTTGCAATTACTGAACTATCAATCCAATTTATTCGGTGGTTGTTTTCACTTAAATGAAATGAATAATGCATTAGATTTTTGCCCAGTTTTTACAGAATATTTATGCTGGCTTAGCCTTACATCTAAGCTATTGCTAGACTGTCCGAGATAAAATGAGGGACATCCATACATGGAATTTTATATATTATGTTGTTGCTTTCTCTGGGCCATTTTTTATTAACATTCCTTTTAGTGTGTTATTATAAGAAAAAACAAGGTTGAAATTAAAAGCTTTTAACAATGATTTAATGGTTTCAAATCCGTTAAAATAAGGCAAACTGAGAATGTTCTTAGAATTTTCTTTCTGCGTGTTACTTACAGTATAAAACTTTTGTGGGCCTTATTATAAACAAATGTCTAATATATGTGAAGGATAGCATAAATCTTTCCCTATTTTTCTTACGTATTCAATTCCAAATATTGTGGTCTTACAATTCGCAATGCTCGTAAAAACATAGAGGAAAAAATTGATATTTCTATGTTAAGATGGTGGCCTGAGAAGAAATGAACATAAGTTAAGTTGTTAGTCGGTTTCCTATAAATACTGAATTTACATTGAAATGGTTCTCTATGTATCAAAACGTCTAAGAAAGCGAGGCAATTGTCTTTTTCTAATTCTAGAGTAAACTTAATCGATGGTACCTGGTTATTTTTTTTAGCATGGCAATGGGAAATCCTTTATCACCATTACTCTCAAACCTGTATATGGAATTCTTTGAAAAACGCTACTTACCTAATATCATTCATATTCCTGTAAAGTGGTATCGTTATGTTGATGATTGTTTAGCTGTTCTTCTTGTCGGTATTGATGTAAATGATTTACTCTAAATTAAATAACCAAGTACCATCGATTAAGTTTACTCTAGAATTAGAAAAAGACAATTGCCTCCCTTTCTTAGACGTTTTGATACATAGAGAACCATTTCAATGTAAATTCAGTATTTATAGGAAACCGACTAACAACTTAACTTATGTTCATTTCTTCTCAGGCCACCATCTTGACATAAAAATATCAATATTTTCCTCTATGTTTTTACGAGCATTGCGAATTGTCAGTTCCACAATATTTGGATCAAGAAATTGAATACATAAGAAAAAAAATAGGGAAAGATTTATGCTATCCTTCACATATAGAACATTTGTTATAATAAAGCCCACAAAAAGTTTTATACTGTAAGTACACACAGAAAGAAAATTCTAAGAACATTCTCAGTTTGCCTTATTTTAACGGATTTGAAACCATTAAATCATTGTTAAAAGCTTTTAATGTCAACCTTGTTTTTTCCTATAATAACACACTAAAAGGAATGTTAATAAAAATGGCCCCAGAGAAAGCAACAACATAATATATAAAATTCCATGTATGGATTGTCCCTCATTTTATCTCGGACAGTCTAGCAAAGGCTTAGAAGTAAGGCTAAGCCAGCATAAATATTTCTGTAAAAACTGGGCAAAAATCTAATGCATTATTCATTCATTTAAGTGAAAACAACCACCGAATAATTGGATTGATAGTTTCAGTCAATTGCAAGGTCAAGAGATGTCTTATCACGAAATCTTTTAGAATCTGCTTAATACAACTTACTTTTCATTGTAATTTCAATGTTAGTCGTGGCCTTTTTCATTTAGACCCTTGTATCTGTAACATGTTTTAAGAATGACCTCAAAGATATAATTACTGACTTAAATAAAAATCAGTTTGCCTTAGAGTTATTAATTTTATTGTAATTGTAATGTCTGTCATGTATTGCGAATATGGTTTTGTTTGACCAAGTTCTGAATAGCTGTCACCTATAATCCTTTAATAGTCTTGAAATTGTATCCGAGATGATTGTCTTAAACCTTTAATTGCACCCATTGTTTATGCTTGTTTGGGAAGGTTTCTTATCTTCCGTGTCGGATTCTAGGTACTAATCTCTTATAATCCCTATCTGTCAAGTTATACGAATCTTCTTGTATTGTCTTTTCTCATATGTATGTCAGTCTCTGCTCAGTAAAGGACTTTCAAACGTCGAAAGATCTTGCAGGACCTCCTTCGTTTATTTTTCCTTGGTGGCATATATCTATATATATACATATATATATATATATATATATATATATATATATATATATATATATATATATATATAATATATATATATATATATATGTTTGTGAAGTGTCTGTAATATGGTCAGATTCCATATTAAATTTAACATAGAGTTAATATGTTTAAATAATGTACGTTCAGAATTGGCAAAACCTTAATCTAAAATTAATAAATGATGTAAACTTTTAGTCGTTCCTATTATCTCCCATATAGCTTTTGTCCGTTCAAAGCAGGAAACTGCTGTCATCACATGTATTGAGATAGAAAAAATACTGAGCTCTTCGTTTGGTTTTCAAAACATGTCAATCAAACGATGCATGTGCAGTATGGGACGCGTAGTGACCAGTTTTTGTTTCTTGAGCAAAAGCCATGTGATTCTTGTGCAATGTTCCGTAGTAATTAAGGGATTTTTATTGTCTGAAATCGTGTAAGATTAAAGATTATTTATGACTGTAATCCCACTTTCTCTCTATTTCTCGTTTTGAATGAGAATCATCAAAATTATATATAGCAGGGCATAGGCCCCAAAACGTTTTGTTATGAGTTACAGCCATTTTAGAATATAGAAGTTTCCATACGACGAGAGCAATTTTGTCATTCTTAATCTGAGGGACCGTTCGATCTGCTCTCTCTCTCTCTCTCTCTCTCTCTCTCTCTCTCTCTCTCTCTCTCTTCGTTCGAGAGAATTTCAATTTAATTTTACAGT
>NC_087211.1:32460772-32470772 GCF_015104395.2 Macrobrachium nipponense
AATCCTGTCCCAGCAAGAGGTCATAACCTCCTGGAAGAGATTTGGGAACAGCTAACTTGTAGATCCGGGACAAATGAGGCCTCATGATGTTCAAACAAACTGTAGGAAGGATAGGCATAATGCCATTTATGCTTTCATTTGTTATAAGTTTATAGGGGCTTGTCTTAACCCCATAAGGTCGGTCCTCTTATGATGGATATCTGTGCACCAGTGTTGTCGAAAGTTCGAACGTGGCATCCATGTAGATAGGGCCTTCTGCAGGAGGGCCGAGGGAAGTTCGGGTAGCTGCCAAAGCAATGGCAAGTGTAAATGATGTAACTGTGTCTTGAGTGCCATACTGAGGACAGAGTGCTTACTGAGCTGACCCGTACCCTTATTTCTTGCAATCTTTGCTGATTACCTGATGGTAGTCTCGTTTTAATCCCGCTCCAGAGGGAGTGCTAGAAGGATGAGCCTGAGACCCAGAAGCAGTGAATGTGCATTTCTCTCTCTCTCTCTCTCTCTCTCTCCGCTTCTAGAACATACTTTAAAAATATATTGTCACTCAGTCTCTCAAAGTGAATATATGAATTAAGCTATTATGAATATGCCTTTGCTTCCATGTAAGCAGATTTTCCCCTCTCTCTCTCTCTCTCTCTCTCTCTCTCTCTCTCTCTCTCTCTCTCTCTCTCTCTCTCTCTTCAGTTTCTAAAACATACTTTAAAAACAAAATACATTATTGCTCATTGTCTCAAAGTAGATGTAATGATTCAAGAATCTCTATAGATAGACCAAGCTTAGCTATCTCTCTCTCTCTCTCTCTCTCTCTCTCTCTCTCTCTCTCTCTCTCTCTCTCTATCATAATATTGCATTCATTCCTGTACCTCAAGATTTCTACTGTTTTTAAAAATTGCTGTTACTCAACGAACTAGAACACTTTAAACGACAAAAAAGAAATACTACAATTTAGTGGCCATGCTCCATTCTTCTTTGTTGGTACGGCCAAGCCCAGACCCTCCTTTGCCTTCTTGTTTTCTTTTGGTTTCTCCTTGCAAGTTGTATCTTTATTAATTGCACCAGTATCCTGCTTTGTACATAATACAGAATGTTCCCCATTAATTCATTGTTGAGAGTGATTGGTGGTGTTAAAAGTTGGAGAATTTCCTCAAAGTTCTCCATGATGATTCAGCGCATGGGGGGAATCTTTCTTGCTGCACGGATATGAAAAGGGGGAAAGCAAGGCCCTGTTTGAAGGCTGCCCCTTTCTGTACCCTACAGTCCCACACCGTTGCATGGTGGGGAGGGGGGAGCACAACGTGAGGTTGACGTATGTCAGTAACGCACAACATTACCTGGCGATGTGCAGGATTTCTTTGGCCAAATTCTAGTAGGTGTCAAATCATGACTGCGTAGTGCATACTTTTGAGGCACACTATATCAGGCGTGCTTTACGCACGTCGGCCCGTGTCACGTATCCAGCTGATCGTGGCTATTTCACCATGCGTATGCGCACGTTTCACATAAGTGAACATGTGCCGCCTTGATACGTGAATGTGTGACCCCAGCTTTGCTATACACTCACTCTTACTAAACACCTACATTAACATACACTCACACTCAGTAACACTAAACACTCACTGAATACTCAGCACTCTCTATATACTAAACGCTCACCAAACACTCACAACATACTAAACACTCACAGAATACTCCATTAAACTCTAAACAATCACTAAGTACTCACTATACATTTAACATTCACTATGCACTCTATTCACAAAACACTCACTAAACACTCATTAAACGCTAAATACCCATTAAACTCTAAATGCTCATTAAATCCCTAAACACTCATTAAAAACTAAACAGTGGATGAACATCTCATCACTCATTAAACACTCACTAAGCACTAACACACTAAACATTTACTGAACACTTACTAAAGTTTCACTAAATGCAAACATTCACTAAATCCTAAACACTCACTAAACATTAACATTCACTAAACCCTAAACACTCATTAAACATTAACTGAATGTTTATACACTAAACATTCTCTAGGCACTAACATTCACCAAATATTTACTAAACCCTATACACTCACTAAACATTCCCTAATAATTACACTCTAAACACTAACTAAAGATTAAACATATACTAAACCCTAAACACCCATTAAACGTTCACTGAATGATCGCACACCAAACATTTGTTAACCATAACATTCACAAAACATTCACTAAACCCTAAACACTCACTAAACATTCACTGAACACTTACACACTGAACATTCACTGAATACTTACATACTAAACATTCACCAAACACTAACATGCACTAAACCTTCATTAAACCCTAAACACACACTCAGCACTTACCTACTAAACCTTAAACACTCACTAAACACTCCCTAAAACCTAACATCCACTGAATACTTATAGACTAAACATTCACTAACATCCACAAAACAATCACTAAAAACCTAAAAACTCACTAAACATTCACTGATACTTACGCAATAAATATTCTGTAATATTCACAAAACATTCAATAAACCCTAAACACTCTGTGAACATTTGCTGAATACTTAAACACTAAGCAGTCGCTAACATTCACAAAACATTCACTAAACTCTAAATAAACGTTCACAAAACACTTACTCATAAGCATTCACTCATCAAACATTTTCAATAAAAAAGTTCATAATCCCACTATTCCCCTGTTCAATTTGTGGGTTACCAGACCTTTAACGCAAGGTTTTGCAGTGCCGCCCTGGTGGAAGACCATTGTACTACATATCCTGGTATATACCTTCTATGTAGCACAGACCGAATGTAAGGATGTCTCAGCCTCAGGGCCTGTCCACACTAGGAAACATTGTTTGCAAACACAGTTTGCAAACAGTGTTTCCTAGTGTGGACAGGCCTTTACACACAACTATCGAACTGCTTTCAGTAAATTATATTGAAACTATATTTGCAAAATGGATAACAAATTATTGCAGCTGTAATGATTAAATATAAGGTTGCTGTTGCATTTCTATGGCACTGAAGAGTATAGGTGGAAGCATCATAAGCTACACAACAAAATAAAAAAATAATAATAGCTGAATAAGACATGTATAACATGACCATAACGTATATGAGAGTAGTCCATGATCCATTTGATTTTAGGGCATTTTAGTAGATTACCGTTGAACAAAAGGATAGATAATTGTCAGTAAATTTCTCTCTCTCTCTCTCTCTCTCTCTTCTCTCTCTCTCTCTCTCTCTCTCTCTCGTTAGGAGAATACTTTAACGTAGACTGTATTCATAAAGATTTCGATTATTTTAATTAACGAATGATTAAATCTCAATTAAAAATAGTAAGCAGATAATTCTTTCTTTTTTTACGAATAGATCTATGTTGATTCTGCAATATTTTTTTATGATTTTATTATTTCGAAAGGAGATGATTTCCTTAAGAAAATTCTCAGCAAATTATATCCTGTATAACTCGTATAGTCTATCACACTGTAGCTTTAAGCTAAACATAGGTAGGCCTATTCTAGTATTGAAGAGTTCAATCTCTGCTTGTCATCCCACCGAATGTGTAAACGACTGCAATGACATCACTTTGATGACTATTAAAATGTAGTGAACTTTTCTTAAATCAATATGAAATACCAGACTGCACAGCTCTATGGCAGTCTTTGCGTTTGAATTTTGAATGGTGAACAAGCTTGACAATATCAGACGGTAATTCAAGTGCACAGATATTCCCTGTGTCCCCTCCGTGGTCAGATGAACATCATTTATGATAAACTACAATGCACTCATCACTGAACAATGCTGACTTCACTCATATTATCCATTTTTTTTATGATTTTTAGGCATATGTGTATTATGATTTTATTTCAGGGGATATAACATTTCCTTTTGATAATATCAACAGAACTTATCTTAGTTCGGTAAAACAACCATTGCAAAATTTAATGAAGATGAAAAGAACCACAGATTAACCAACTCTTCGAAACCATCGCAAACCAATCAGCTCCAAGAAATGGTTGTAACCAGCGGGCCGGGATTAGGTGCAAGGAGTGGTGGATTTTGGTATAAATGATGAAACTGTTGTCATCATAAGGTACCAGGCTGGAAATTGTAGTGAACGCCGGCAAGGTGAAATATAAAGTTTTTTTTTTTTATGGTTGGTTATTTTAACAAACGGTGATGGATTTCATTTCACTGAACCATTCTAAAACTTCATATACACGTTGTGGATATACCTGAAGTACTTACTTCTGTAAAAATAGTTGTAAAAAAATTATATGCAGTTACTAATTATTACAATAAAATTCGTATGTTAGCATACATTGCTATCGACCCCATTAAACCATGATCTGGTAGCCTAGTGTAATTGGTTATTCGCGTCACCAGTGGTATTTTCTTCTATTCTCTTTTCACAATGTGATTGCTGCTGTCTGTTACGATATTATCATCCATATTTGTGAAACTATAAAACAGATCCTAAAGACTTCCAGTTCTCCATTTTCACTTTTCGAGCTCCTACAAAGAAAACTAAAAACTCTGGATAAACTGCTTTCCTCAGAGGTATTATCGTTACTCAAGAAAAGTAAAAAAAGATACACCGCACAGAATAGCGTAGTTAAGAATAGATAATACAAATAGACTGCAATGCGAGAACAATCATTTGATTTTTCACTTACAGAACATGAACTTTACCGAAATAAAATCGGAGCAACAAATCAACTAACACATTCAGTCGATGAACGGTTAGCTTGACCCCAGAATGTTGGAAGAGCTTCTCTCTCTCTCTCTCTCTCTCTCTCTCTCTCTCTTCTCTCTCTCTCTCTCTTTTATACACACATGCCTGAACAACTTTCCTGCGTTTGCTTACATTGTTCGTCTCAGATTGACACACACTCTCCAGGGGACAGAGGGAAGTAATTGGCTTTTGTTTACCGTAGATTTCCTACCTTTCTGGGCATGGATTTGGTCAACATAGTAGGACTAACAGAATTGTTAATAATGGGAGCCAGTATAAATATGATGCATGGAGACGCATATTAATACACTTAAATCTTCAAGGGACTTGATATGTTAGTAGTATTAGTTGCAGTTTAGATGCATTAAAGTAGAGGAAAGAACCTTTTTAAGTATAAATTAATGTGATTCATAGGAATTTAAAATTCAATGTTAATATTTCATTATTTCGAACATCTCGACAGAGAGAGAGAGAGAGAGAGAGAGAGAGAGAGAGAGAGAGAGAGAGAGAGAAATAACTGATTATCACTGTGGTCTCATACGAAATTACAATCTTACTGTTTAATATATTTTTATATGCAGCGCATGTTTTACCGTGTGTTAAGTATTTATTAATTCACGTGAACTAGACCATTAACACAGGAATGACGGTCAGAAGTTATACATAAAATTTTTTTTTAATATAATATAATGAGATTTCAGGAACACATTGCAAATGCACCCCAGAGGATGATCTGGCAGTAGAGTAAAGGCAGCCTTAGAAAAAGTTGATGTTTGTGTTCAAGTCGAAGGACTTACAAGTACAAATTATAATCAAGAAACAAAGCTGTCACTTGAAGACAAAACCGGCATTATTAGACAAGGGTGCGCTAATTGCTTTCATTTGTGTATTTTCATCTCATGTATAAATTTACAGACCGATAGACAGAAAGTGAGACTGCCGGGAAAATCTTATTCTCAGCTTATCTTATCTATTTCACAATCGATACACACAGGGCTTCACATACGTACTGCTTTTAAAAGCATGTAAAAAACTTCCACTGTTGACCTGTGCATATCTACCAATTTTTTTTTTTTTTTTGCCTCGCTTTTCGCTCCGCACTTCTTCTCTGGGCCCCGCCCCCGAAAAGAAACCACGCCCCCCCCCGCCCCCGCCCGCACTTTCCCCCTGTGTTTTTTTTATTTTAAAAAAAATAATTCCTTATTTTTCCGAGTGTTTTAGTGCATACCTGAATAATACACTCTATATATCATCCATCCATACACGCATACATACATACACCCACCCACCCACACACACACACACACACACACACACACACACACACACACACACACACACACATGTACATGCAGAAACCATTCTTCGGGTGGACAGAAACGACCCCCAAGTGGTGATTAACATCCTTCCCGAAAAGCGTAATGTCAAATATAAATTGTCCGACCTATTCACTTTTCGAGCTCCTGAACTGAGTTTCTGCGATCCTTTCACAGTCCATGCACCTGCAAAAATGCTGACATACAAATATCTACCCTATATACTATGTAACATATGCGTATGTAGCCCTAGATATATTGATGATGGAATAGGTAAGATTAAGAATACAGGCAAGAAATTGAAATATCCCGTCAGAAGCGGCATAAAAGACTGTATATGTAAAAAAAAAAACTTCCCAACAGAATATTTGCTTGTACCACCATTATAACAATAATATGAAATATATCCCCTATATTGTTAAAGATTTTTGAGTTAATACCACATTTAGAACAAAAATGAAAAATGCACTTAACAACAACTCTCCCAACAATACTAAATGGTATGATTATAAAATTTTATATAAGTCTTGGGACAAATGAGAATGTGCAGGTATGGACAGGTGAACAGTGTAATTTTTTAACACGGCAGTGAGCCCAACCATGCTGTCAACTGAGAATTGGCAAAGGAAATTGCATATTCTAATAATTTACTAAAAAGGAATATCATACTGTTTATGGTTAACTTAACCAGACGGCCTTCATATGGTTACTCAAGGAGGTGGTGCAAATTTTGACATGTGGCCCTGTGCACTCTGCAACAGTGCAAAATTTCAAAATCAAAGACCATACAAGACTCTTAGTATTGGCAGTAGCCCTGGCACTTGGCACTTTGCATGGCACTCAAGCAGAGCAGTAATGTGGCACAAAGTTAGAGGGTGACTACTTTGAGTTGTACAATGAGAGTTTTACTGGTGAACTGCAGAAACAGAACAAGGAGCCCACTGTAAAAATACAAGACAGAAAATGACTTACATTTTACAACGTGTTAGAGAAAGGGAGTGACTTGGCATCCCACTCTGAATTATGTTGCCAAATTACTTAGATAAAAGGGGGCACCATGCCATGAGAACTCTGTGGCTCTCATAGGCTACTTTGGCATCCTACGCTGTTGACCTCTCTTCCTTGGGCCTCTCCTGGCTTGATGATTTGATGGCACAGTAGGAGTCAGGGAGCCCTAGACTAAAATGACTGTAGGAGTGCCACTTTCTCTGGCTGCTGCAATAGCCGGAGAAGGGGTGGAGTTCATCAGATCTATTCACTGCTGGCACAAATCCTTAAGCTCTGCAGTCAGTTGAGAGATGGAAGAGAGTCCCATCAGGGCCTCTGCTACTAAGGGTGAGATGGTGTGGGAGGTTCCCAGGTCATGATGACCAACTCGGACATGGGTTGTGAAGACACATCAGGGGTTGAGTGCCCGCTAAGGTCAGAGGAATCTGGAAAGGACTGCACTGAACTTTGGGCTGGCTCTCTGTCTGCCACTGGGAGCAGAGCCAAGCTGGCGTAAGTAAATATTGAGTGCAGTGGGGGATGCAGTAAAAGAAGTTCTCCAGCAGTTCATGCTCAGCGACTTCAGCATAAGTCTGCAGGGAGAGACTGCATCCATCGGTAAAAGTTTTGGGGGTCTGGCGGTAGTTTCAATCCATCCAGGATTGTCCTGCCTCCTTGGGAAGATGGCACCAACATGGTCTCCATTTTTCATGGGTTATCTCATAAGCTGTAGTTATGGCTCAGCATACCATGGTGAATTCTCCTTGCTCTCCAGGAGACAGAGCATGAAGAGCAATGTAGCGCCTTTTCTCCTCATGTGCTCATTCAAGATGAGGGCTATTTCTGTTGCTGTAGGAGAAAAGTTCTCAAAAACTCTTTCAATATAATCGAGCCAGGTTTCCAGCTTAATGTCCATCCTAGGTTGAATGAGCGTACTCATAACTTGGAAAATGTATTTGGGCATAGCAGAAGTAGGGTGATCTACTCTGTGATGGGTGATGGTTATGGTGTCATCATGATGGAACTGCTCCATTGCAGGCTTATGGTGGCACTGTTTTTCCCTTGTTTTCCTTGCTGCTTTGGTGAGGGTGAGCTTCTGCTGGGCCAAAGCCAGCTTTAATTCATGTGTTTTTCTTCTTTAGCTGCTTGCTCAGCTTTCTCCTTCTCCTCCTTCAATCTTCTCTTCTCTTCCTCCTTAGGTCTTTCTTGCTGAACTTTCTCTACCTGGGTTTCCACCCAGGCAGTAAGGGTGTCACCCCGATGTTCCTTTCCACTCCAAAGGCCTGGAACAGTTTGTTGTCTTCCAGGTAATTCAACATGGTATGACGATGTGCGAAACTAGCCAGTAAGGAGAGTGCCACTGGATACCACTGGTATAATCGATGGCAAAGTTCTGCAGAATGTACTTGGTACTAAGGGCAATATGCTTAAGCACTAGCTGGGATAGCACCAAGTGTCAATTAGAGAGAGGTAGAGTGCCAGCAAAAGGCTGCACTCGGAAGGTGGCACTAATTGTGTGGTGGCTCATAGAGGAGGAGTGAGAACGAAAGTGGCACTTGTAGTGGTAAGCTGTGGGTTCCTAATGCACTCGCTAACTGACAATGCGGTACCTAAAGTACGGTACTTCAAGAGTACAAGGTACCATTTGTGATCAGCAGATGGGAAGTGAGGCACACAGTGGCACTCATCAGGTCACAATCTTGGAGTGCAGTCAGGCAGCAGCCTACTTCCAGTTCCAAAACACTAACCACTTGGGTGAGGATGGTGGGCACCGACCAGGTGCATAGGTAAATGTCTTGTAAGACTTAGGTGGGTGTTCAAACAGAACAAGGTGGTGTTCAATGTGTGGTAGAGGGGGAAGTGCAATGAAGGTGGCACTAATAGTGGTAAGCTTCTTTTTCTGAATGCAATTGCAGATGGACAGGTTGCACCTGAAGTGCAATACTCCCAGAGTACAGGTGTGGTTCCATGTGCACACAGGCAGATTGGCAATGAGGCACTCACTGGCACTCAAGCAAGGCACATTCGTGTTTAAGTCAGGCAGCAGCCTACTTTGGAGTTTCGGGAACAGGGTTTGGTTGATCAGGTGAGCATGGGGGCACCCTCAAGGTGCATGGGCTTGGTCTTGCAAAACATAAGGGTGTGTTCAACAAACAAGGTAGCACTCAACAGTGCATAAACAAGTCCCTCAGGATAGAGTTGTAATTCAACAAAGCTTTAGGGGTACTCAACACTGCATAGGTGTTCCCGGGAGTATATAGGGGCGTTCCGTAGAATATGGTGGGCACTCAATGTAAATGGTGGTTCCAGAAAGGACATATAGTTGAGTTATTTCTGACACTTCCATGACCGTGGAGTCCAAACAAAGGTTTCTCTATGGATTTGTCATCTTTGAGGGTTACTTTGAAAATTTAGCAAGGGTGACCCTTGTGAAAGTGTGGGCTAACTTTACAAGGGGCCAAAATCCAAAATGGCTTTTTCTATGGTTTGGGCTACAGCGTTGATCAACATATGCTTTCTGGGTCATTTGGGGTCAAGGAATTCATATTTAACATCAATTTTATTATCAGACCATGTTTTAATTGTTAGGTGAATTTTTTTAACAGATAATTTTGTTTTGAAACCTTCGAACTGGTTGTAAATCATTTTAAATGGGTTGCTGTATTTCAATGACCAATGTTTATCTAACTGCTTATTTTTAGTTTTCCTTTTCTTATATTTTGCTTTGAATGTACTGTAAACTTTGTGCGCTTGTTAATAAACAGCTCTTGATAAGGGCCAGTGGAGGCCGAAACTATTGAGCTGAAAGGAATTTCAGCTTTTCTTTTCCCCTGTGGACTACAACCTCATATAGGTAGTATCTTCACCATTGTTACCGAAGAAGGAGCCACCCTTGTTGATGAGGAACTCTAGCCTAAACTTCACTCTTGAATATGGAGTTGTAGGCCAACTTC
>NC_087211.1:32473272-32475772 GCF_015104395.2 Macrobrachium nipponense
ATATATATATATATATATATATATATATTATATATATATATATATATATATATGGAAAGAGGAATGTTTGCCCTTTTTGGACATTTATCATAGAAGGGAACCTTATAATTGCAAATTTAGTTTTTATAGGAAAAAGACAAAAAATAATTTGACATGTGTGTACACTGGTTTTCAGGGAAACTTAAACATCCAAATTTATGTTTTTTCATCAAAGTTTCTTCGAGCCTTGCGGCTACTCAGTCCTGAGTATTAGATCAAGAATTCAAAAAAATCTAAAAAATGTGAAGAGATCTATGCTGGATATTTGTTACAATAAAGCTATAAATACCCATTTGTTTTCCACATTTTATTGGATTTGAAGCTGTAAACCTTGTCTAAGATTTTTTAATATGAATATATCATTCACATATTAACAATATAAAAAACATGCTTGAAAAATAGTCCCGAATCATTGCATACAAAGTTCCTTGCATGGATTTTGATTTATTTTACTTAGGTCATCGTAGTAAAAAAATTAATTACCAAATTAAGACACAAATATTCAGGAAAAACAGGTCAGGCTAATAATGCACTATCTTTACTGAATGAAAAGTCCTACAGAATAAACTGGAGTTAGAGCAATGTACTATTACGAAATAACGAAGCCATTGGAGAATAACCTTTAATTAAGCCCAAAATTCTTTTCTTTTGACCCTACAATAAAACATATGTACCAAAAGAATTTGAAAGACAAAATAAAGAGGATTACCAATAGGTATTTTTATATGTTAATCTGTGGACCAGTTTGTGATCTCCCAACATTTTAGCATTCTCTTAGGACTTATCTCCACCATATATAAAAGACTCTAGTAGCTCGACAATTTCGCCTTCCACCAGGCCTCTTCAAGAGCTTTATTTTAACTAAACAGAATGAGTATTACAAAAATTCATTAACACTTTCCCACTGGAAAAAAATAAAATTAACATAATTGTCAAAGTAAATTAGGTTGTTTAAATCATAAACAAATGGTCAAATCAGCAATTCAAACAGGTTAAAAGATAGAACCATTCAACGATTTGGTGATTGGTCATTTAAACTTTTCTCTGAATTTGTACTGTTGGGAAACAACATAAAGGAATAAAGGGTCCAATTTATATAAGCCCCGACTGATATTAAAGTTATTTTGTTTGCTAAAACATATGCAAGCTGCTTCTAACAAATTTCTTGCAATCATATCTTTTTCTTTGAATAATGTCTGTTTTGTTCCAAAGGATAGGAGAGCCACAATTTTGTACATGTAAATTCACAGCACTGTTTGGAGAATTTGTTTTTACACAATATCGATGCTGGGAAATTCTCTTATCGATATCTTTTCCTGTTTGTCCCAGGTAGAATTTGCCACATTCACAAGGTATTTTGTAAACCACGCCTTCTTCTTGTTTGGGGCTGTTGCAAATAACTGTCTTTCCTACTGTGTTGGAGTAAGAATACTAATTTAAAGTTTAATAATCTCAAAGGATAAACTATATCACTGAATGAAGGGTGGAATGGGAGAACCAAAGTACTACTCATATCATATTCCTTTTTGGTGTTTGTTCCACAATAAGTTTGTTTAGCTAAGAATGAACATTCCTGTATTTCCCTGATCGAAAAGTTGTTTTTCATGCCAATTGTCGTGATAATACTAATCTCCTCGTCTAAATATTCAGGGCTAACTAGTCTAAGTGCTTTTAAAAAGTGACATCTCAAAGCCCTGTACGTCACATTGCGTGTATGGGTCGATTTTGCATTGATCATTAGGTTGTTATTTGTAGCTTTTCTGTGAATTTTGAATTTTAGGCCATTATCTGTTCTTAATATTTTATTATCAATAAAATTCACCATGGAGAAAGAAGCAAATAACTCTATTAATGAATATTGCATTAGATGTTTGGCCAGTTTTGACAAAATATTTAAGCTGTTTTTATTTAACTTCTAAGCCTTTGCTCTATTGTCCGAGATAAAAGGAGGGGCATTCCTTACATGGAATTTTATGTATCATTTTGTTGCTTTCCTTGGAGCCATTTTTTATTAACATTCCTTTTAGTGTGTTATTATAGGAAAAAACAATGTTGACGTTAAAGGATTTTAACAATGATTTAATAGTTTCAAATCCGTTAAAATAAGGCAAACTGAGAATGTTCTTAGAATCTTCTTTCTCTGTATTATTTACACTATAATATCTTTTGTGGGCTTCATTATAGAAAATATCTAATATATGTGAAGGATAACGTAAATCTTTCCCTACTTTTCTTATGTATTTAATTTCTTGATCCAAATATTAGGGAATGAAAATACCCAATGCCTGTAAAAACATAGAAGAAAAAATTGATATTTTGATGTTAAGATGGTGGCCTGAATAGAAATGAACATAAGTTAAGTTGTTGGTTGGTTTCCTATAAATACTGAATTTACATGAAAATGGTTCTCTTTGTATCAAGACATCTAAGAAAGGGAGGCAATTGTCTTTTTCCAGTTCTA
>NC_087211.1:32480772-32515772 GCF_015104395.2 Macrobrachium nipponense
TATATATATATATATATATATATATATATATATATATATATATATATGTAAGCCCCCTTCCTTTTTCACTAAATTACACAAACTGGGGACTCTTACCTGTTGCCAACGGTGCCCTGTCTGCAACCATGTCGCTAGGCTTATTAAGACTGCGTAAATACAAAAATATACTATTTATTTTCCAAAGCAGTTGGTTATAAAATAGAACAAAATGATTAACAAGTCATAATGGCATAAAAGCTAAATCTGCCCATAAAGAAACCAGTAAGATAACATTCTACACTCTAGGCTAAGGTTTCACTCCCAAACCCAAAATGTCACTATGTCTCGTATTAGTCAGATTAGAGAATCCAGTCTCTAATTAACCATGGAATTGAACCCATCTGTAATAAAGATAATAGGCATAAAAACATATCCCACACATCACTCTTTTCAAAGTATTCACGTAAAGAGAGTATTTCACACTTCTCTCTCTTTTCAAACGGTAACAGTTTTTCTAATTTTTTTTTTATAGAATATGGCCTACCTTTACGATGGGCGTTCTCTCCCGGCACTCGGAGTAACCGCTTAACCTCTTATCGTTCACCTCAAAGAATGCGTCTTTCACAAGTGCCCCGTACATGCCTCAAGACCGGGCGAATGATCTCCAAGTCAAATTGCTTGGTCAACAAATACCTTTCTTCAAGCGAACTGTACTGCACCATCGCTTGTCTCTAAGCGAGAAGAGATATGTGACTTCCACTAACATTACATTGGCACTTTAAACATATTATTGAGCCATTCCCCCTCTTTTCATCTGCTCTATATATATGTGTGTGTGTGTGTATCTATTTGTCTTTATGCTCGGGACCAAGGTATTTAATTTTTGTAGAAACAAATCTAAATTTCTCCAGTCGCTTTTCCAATATGTTAAGATGTCGTCTGCATAACAAAGCCAAATCATATTTGCAGGTTTGATAGGGTTTATAATTACTGTTTCAAAATACTCCATATATAAGTTTGCTAACACAGGACTAAGTGGGCTCCCTATACTGCAACCAAATTTTTGACGGTAAAAGTTATCACAAGAGGAAAAGACGTTATTAGTGACACAGAGCTCATTTATTTACTCAATTCTATGAGGAAATGGTCAGCGAATGGCTCTAGTTTGTTTCTGTGGAACGTCAACACATCTTTTATGGGTACTTTCGTGATAAGGGAGTCTAGGTCTAGGGTGAGAACTTTTACGTTACGTACGGGAATATTTGCCGACCTAAATTTGTTGCAAAAGTCTTCTGTATATTTCATATGACCAGGGGAAAAAGCTACTGATAAAGGGGATAGTAACTCAGCTAACCATTTTGAAATTCTGTAGTTAAAAGCTCCAGCAAATGAGATTATGGGATGGAAGAGAATGTTATCTTAGTGAGTTTTGGGGAGGCCATAGAGATAAGGTAATTTGAGATTGATTGTTATAAATTTTTCCAAAATTTCTACATTTTTCATACTTCTACCAATGTTTCTGATCTTTCTCAAGAAATATAATGCGACATTATGGCTCATGTTTTTTTGTTAATTTTTCATAGGTAGTTGCATCATTTAAAAGTTACCTATAATCCTGTCTTGTTAGAAACTTTTGTCCATTAGCACAATTTTACCATCTTTATATGATCTGGTGATTATAACGTCTAGTTTGCAGAGTGAATTTATAGCTAACGTGAATCTTTAAGGCAAGGGATGTGTGTTGTTGTGTCTGGTTAGGATGTTTAGAAGAATTCTCTTAAGATATGTTTCGTCTTTCTTGTAATTGTTGTTAGCAATGAGTATATCAAATATTACTAGGAAGTAAATTTTGTGTTTTTTTTACCAGGTTTAAGGGCAAATGACATGGATAGGTTCATAATTTTGTTTGGTTTACCTAAACGATTCCAAATAAATGAAGAGGGGGTTTAGAGAGAATGATGGAGGCTTTCAGTTCATAGGGGCAACTAAAGAATATAGGAAATTGTCTACTTTTACTTGGTTCTGGCTTAAATTCCTGACCAATATACACACACACACACACACCACACACACACACACACATATATATATATATATATATATATATATATATATATATATATAATACATGCATATATATATGTGTATATATATATATATATATATATATATATATATATATATATATACATATATATATATATATATATATATATATATATATATATGAATATATGTATATATATATATATATATATATATATATATATATATATATATATATATATATATATATATATGGTTTACCTTTCTTTATAGCGAATCGACCTTCTGCTTTAGTGATTGCATCATCCCTAAGTAAATTTGAAAAATATTGTGATCTTCCTCAAAATCATGTTGACATAATTAAAGGTATTGTTTACGGAGCTGCCAATGTTAAGCATGAAAGTAACTTCCCTGAACTCTATAAGAAAAGTTTGACCGATCTTAAAAAGGACAGTACGTACTATCCACATTACAAAAGCTGTTAAGTCAAATAGCTGCTTACATATCACGTATGCAAGCCTTATTGGATGATGATGTGACTTATAAAAAACTAACAAAAAATCCCCTTGATCAAGTCATAATAAAATAAAATCTTTAAAGATAAAACAGAACTACTAGGCAAATTGTCAGTCAAATTATCCTTCACTACCTTACCTGTACAGATTAGCCAAAATGCACAAAGAAAATAACCTTTTGCGGCCTATTATCAGTACTGTTGGCTCAATTTCATATACACTTTCGAAATATATCACTAAGATCTTGTCCCCGCTACTTGGAACTATCTCCGATTCTCATATATAATCATCTAGATTTAGTTGATAAATTAAAGAAAATTAGTCTTTGCCCCACTGATAGATTCGTTAGTTTTGATGTATGTTCTCTTTTTACTAAAGTCCCTTTAGACTCTATTTTAGAATATCTTAGTAATGAACTAACTCAGCATGAATTACCTCTACCTATAAGTCACATTATTTCACTCTCTAGGATGTGCATTTGTGATTGTAAGTTAATATTCAATGGTGAATTTTATCAACAAATGTTTGGCATAGCAATGGACAACCCTTTATCACCACTCCTCTCAAACTTATACATGGAGTTCTTTTAAAAACGCTATTTACCTAATATCATTTATACTCGTTTAAAGTGGTATAGATATGTTGATGATATTTCAGCTGTTCTGCCTGCTGGTATTGATGTAAATGATTTACTCTCTAAATTAAATAACCAGGTATCATCGATTAAGTTTACTCTAGAATTGGAAAAAGTCAATTGCCTCCCTTTCTTAGATGTTTTGATACATAGAGAACCATTTCAATGTAAATTCAGTATATATAGGAAACCAACCAACAACTTAACTTATGTTCATTTCCATTCAGGCCACCATCTTGAAATCAAAATATTAATTTTTTCTTTTATGTTTTTACGAGCATTGCGCATTGTCAGTCCCCAATATTTGGATTAAGAAATTAAATACATAAGAAAAATAGGGAATGATTCATGTTATCCTTCATATATATTAGATATTTTCTATAATAAAGCACACAAAAAGTTTTATCATGTAAGTAACACATAGAGAGAAAATTCTAAGAACATTCTCAGTTTGCCTTATTTTAACGGATTTGAAACCATTAAATTATTGTTAAAATCCTTTAAGGTCAACCTTGTTTTTTCCTATAATAACACACTAAAAGGAATGTTAATAAAAAATGGCCCCAGGTAAAGCAATAACATGATATATAAAATTCTATGTAAGGACTGTCCCTCCTTTTATCTCAGACAGTCGAGCAAGGGCTTAGAGGTAAGATTAGAGCAGCATAAATATTTTGTCAAAACTGGGCAAACATCTAATGGAATATTCATTCATTTAAGTGAAAACAACCACTGGATAAATTGGACTGGTAGTTCAGTAATTGCAAGATCAAGAGATGTCTTTTCACGAAATCTTTTAGAATCTGCCATTATACACCTTACTTCCCATTGTAATTTTAATATTAGTCGTGGCCTGTTTCATTTAGACCTTGTATTTGTTTAAGAATTTCCTCAAAGATATAATTACAGACTTATATACAAATTAGTTGCCTTATAGATATTTTCTTTGTATATGTATGTTTAATACGTTTCGTGAATAAGTTTTTGTCTACCAAAATATGAATGTGGTCAGATGCCGACCTGTATAATCCTTTAATTGTCTTGTCCCTGTGTCTGAGCAGTTGGACTTAATCTTTTTGTTCATAAATTGTACCCATGTTTATGCTTGTTTGGAAAGGTTACTCATTCTCCAGGTGTGTTGGATTCTAGGTACTAATCTCCTTATAATCCCTATCTGTCACTTGTACAACCTTTCCTTGTACTCTCAGTTTCTCATGTAAGGCTGTTTGTCTGCTAAGTAAAGGACGTTGAGTCGAAAGATCTAGCAGCTACTCCGTTCTTTATCTTTCCTTCATGGCTTATACCATTAATTATGCATTTATCACGTTCCAAACTTTCGTGATTCAGAAAGTTCTAAGAGCTTCTGAGAAAGAGCGTCCGTGGCCCCTCCCTTTTAAATTCTTAGCCTAGAGAGGCTCCTCCCTCTTCACGACAACTTTGGAGATTAATTTCAGAGCAGCCAATGGGAATGAAGAGCGGGTTTAGAGAGAATGGAGGCTTTCAGTTCATAGGGGCAACTTAAGAATATAGGAAGTTGTTTACTTTCACTCGGTTCTGGCATAAAATCCTGATATATATATATATATATATATATATATATATATATATATATATATATATATATATATATATATATATATATATATATATATATATATGTATATATATATATAATATATATATATACATATATATATATATCTATATATATATATATATATATATAATATATATATATATATATATATATATATATATATATAAAGAGATAGAGCGAGTTGGATATTAAGGGACATTTGTAGATTGATCTATGTATACATCACATACATACATACATATAGCATTAATAATAATATATATATAATAATATATATCTAGTATATATATATAGTATATATTCTATATAGATATATATATTATTATAGTATATATATATATAATATATATATAGTATATATATATATATATATGTGTGTGTGTGTGTGTGTGTGTGTGTGGTGTGTGTGTGTGTGTGTGTGTATATATACAGAAGCCAGGTACTATGTCATACCTCTAAGTAAATGGGGATACAATCCACAATGAAGGAAAGTCCTTCTGTAGTTTAAAATATATATTTCTTGTACAGGATTAAAGCTTTCGACCATCAGCTGTGTTCTTGTTCACTTAAATTGTGATATATCACCTCTAGGAACTGACAAGTAGGAGCACAAACATATTTTTTTTTTATAAAATTTTGAAAAATAATAAAGATTAGGTAACAAGCTAGTTAACTATTATGAATGATCAGGCGGTTGAACCCTCGTCCTTTCCAGAAGTCGTCTCGATTTTCGTGAGGGAATGTTTCTATTGTCAACTGCTTGTTCTATGCTGGTTGGGTAGCTTGTTGGAGAAATTACCTGAGTGGAGTAAACAGGAGAGGGAGCAGCATCATCATTGGCATATATATTCCTAAAGTTTGAAATATCCCCTTTTCTACATATCTTTTCACAAATAGCTGTATTTTCTGTAATTCCAGTATTTCTTGCAAAAGCCTCGTTTAATGAAATTAACGCCCCTTCTGCTACCCGTCTCAAAGTCCTGTCGTTACATGCAAAAACAACCTTTGTACCTTTAAAATTTATTGTGTGGTTTTTCTCCCATGTATGTAGCGCAATTGCACTGTATGAACTTCCCCTTCTGCAAGCAGCAACGTGTTCTCCCCTTCTCTTATCAATGGAACGCCTGCTTTCTCCTACGTAGCATTCATTGCAGTCACTGCAAGGTATTACATATACACCTATATTCTCTCTATTTCCAGGGTTATTTTTAATGAGTTTCTTTTTTATTGTACTGTTGTACTGAAAAACTATGTTGAAGCCGTTCGTTTTTCCTTTAAGCTGCCTAGAAAATTTATTGAGCTCCTTATTTTAAATATATAAATATATATATAATATATATATATATTATATAGATATATATATAAAACACACACACACACACACACACATATATATATTATATATATATAATATATTATATATATGTACATATATATATATATATATATATATATATATATATAGATATATATATATGGTACATATATATATATATATATATATTATATATATATACTATATATATATATATATATATATATGTGTGTGTTGTGTGTGTGTGTGTGTATGTGTGTGTGTGTGTGTGTTGTGACATAGAAGACGTTTATTCAGACGATAAAGAAGATTAAGGGTAGGAACACGATGAGATTCACATTATGCTTTAATCCTACTTTTCGTGACAACATCGCCAGATCTTCAGGGATTTTCTACAAAATAAAACATAATATGTTAACATAAAACAAGAGCTGATTACGAGGTCTAATAGTCGAAATAATTTTTAAAACATTTTAAAGGTAAATTAAAACTCTCACACACCCAAATTACATGCACACTTGAAAAACTTAAAAATGACGAGAATAACACTTAAAATTTTCAGCTAAATTGCACATATACATAAAAAGAAAAAAACAAAACAAATAATCAAACAATAATTTTCTTTTACCATTAGACTGTTTCAAAATTTTTTCGACTATTGGATCTTGTAATCAGCTCCTATTTTATGTTAAGATATTATATTTTATTTTGTAGAAAATCCCTGAAGATGTGGCAATGTTGTCAGGAAACGTAAGATTAAAGCATAATGTGAATCTCATTGTGTTTCTGCCCTTAATCTTCTTGATCGTATACAAACACACACACACACATACACACACACACACACACACACACATATATATAATATATATATATATATATATTATTATATTATTATATATATATATATATCATATACATATCAATATATATATATATATATTTATATATTAGTTATATATGTATATATATATTATATATATATATATATACATATACATATACATATATATATATATATATATATATATATATATATATATGTATATATATATATATATATATATATATATATTATTATATATATATATATATATATTATATATATGTGTGTGTGTGTGTGTGTGTGTGTGTGTGTGAGTGTAGAGAGAGAGAGAGAGAGTGTGTGTGTAAATATATATAGATTGAGCAATTGCAGCTAAACTTGGTATACTCATATCTTAGCAACTGTGAATGAATACTGTTGGGGAGACATCACTGGCATCAAAGGGGAGATATGTGGAAAGTGAAGTGGTAAAAGGGTGAAAACAATAAGAAATGAAAACAACAGATATTAGTTTCTAATCATAGTTTTTGAGGTCACTGAGATTAAAGACACTCCCAATGTCTTTCAAGTCAAAGTTCATCCAAATGGGGAAGGGGATGAAAAGGGGTGGGAAGGGATGATGTAAAAAAAAAACAGGAAAATGACAGATATTAGTTTCTAACTCATAATTTTTGCAGTCGCTGGGATGAATAGTGATGCTTCCGATACCCCTCATCTCCAGTTTTAGTCCTAATAGGTAGGGGGACCTAGTGAAAAGGGGTGGGATGGGGGTATATGAAAATAACAGAAAATTACAGATATTAACTGTTAACCCATAGTTTTCAAGGTCGCTGGGATGAATAGTGACACTTCCGATACCTTTGAAGTCCAAGTTCAGCACCGATTGGGAGGGGGATGGAAAGGGGTGGAAATGGGATGACATGTAAAAATAACTGAAAACGATAGATATTAGTGTCTAACCCCTAGTTTTCAATGCCGCTGAGGTGAATAGTGACACTCCCAATGCCCTCCAAGTTCAAGTTCAGCCCCAATAGGCGCATAAAGGTAACTGAAAAGGCAGATAATAGTGTCAAATCCATAGTTTTTGAGGTTGCTGAGATGAATAATGACACTGCTGATGCCTTTAAAGTTCAAGTTCAGCCCTGATAGGAATGGGGGTGAAAAGGGGTGGGAATGGAGTATAATGAAAATAACCTAAAACGACAGATATTAGTGTCTAATCCATAGTTTGTGTGTCGCTGAGATGAATAACAACATTCCTGATGCTATTAAGTCCAAGTTCTGCCCTAATGGGAAGGGAGCTGAGAAGGGTGGGAAGGGGTGACTCGTAAAAATAACCAAAAAACGACAGATATTAGTGTCTAATCCATAGCTTTTGAGGATGCTGAGATGAATAGTGATGCACCAGGTGCCCTTTAATTCCTTGTTCATCCCCTTTAGGAATGTGGGGAGTAAGAAGGGGGTGACATGTAAACTAGCTGAAAATGACAGTTATTAGTGTCTAATCCATAGTTTTTGAGGATGCTGAAATGAATAGTAACACTCTCAATGGCCTTCGAGTCCAAATTCAGCCCCAATAAGAAATGGTTGTGTGTGAGTGTGTGTATGAGAAGGGGTGGGAAAGGGATGACATGTAAAAGTAATTTGTTTTTTGGCTCGGATGTCTCAGCAGAGGGAGCTGGTGGGACTGATTCCTGGAGAGGTGCAAGGGTGCCTTCAGAGTCCAAACAGGGAGTGGCACTGGAGGCTGTTACCATACAGACCAGGCACCATGGTAGCCACTGCCTTGGCTGCTGTAACAACCTTAATAGCAGTAATGCCAACAATAGGGTCTGAAGTAGTGCCATCCACTTTGGCTGCTGCAACAACTGGAGTAAGGGTGGCCATCTATCTCTGTGCCAACTACCATTGCAATTCCTGAATTTGGGCAACCAACTTGGCTCTTGGGGAAATGTCCACTAAAGTTTTGTTTTTTGAGGAATTGGAAGAAGAGGAAGAGTTCGTTATGGATGCAAGAGGCTCTCATGTTGTAAGACATCCTAAAGGGAGACCAAGGGTGTGCTCAGGCACAGGCGTTAAGGCAGGCTCAGGCACAGGAGTTGGGGTACTGCCCTGACCAGTGCGTTTAATTAGCACTGGTAATGTTTCTATGGCAGGGAGGGAAGAATCAACCACTCCTAATGGAACCTGAGAGGGAATTGGATTTCCTGGAGGGAGACTGGAATTGGGTTCAGGCTTTGGCACTGGCTCTTCATTCCACAATGTAACGATCTAGCTAGTCTATTTTATCTGGCTCTGGATTGGAAGGCTGTGCCAAATCTGAGTTAGGTGCAAGTGTAGATCCTAGTCTAGGCACTAGGTTGTTTGTTGGAGCTGAAGGTGTTGTAGGTTTTGGCTCTGGCTTTTATGGCAGGCCAGAGCATATTGATCCAACTACAATCTAGGTCTTTTGGCAGTTGAGGTAGTACTGTTCATGGAACGTGACCCTCTAGGAGGTTATGGTCAAGGAGGATGTGGTAACACCCATGAATGTTCTCCACCATCCCTATGTGGCACTGTGTTATGTGGGGCTTTTTCCCCCATAGCAGGACTTTTAGAATCGTCCTTGTGGCGCCATTCACCCACACAAAGGTCATTCCTTCATCCTCTCTGACTTGGACGCCCTCAGGCAGTACATGCTGCATGAATACAAAGACTTTGGCTCCTTTATCAGCC
The DNA here is from genome assembly GCF_015104395.2 of Macrobrachium nipponense. Taxonomy (NCBI): domain Eukaryota; kingdom Metazoa; phylum Arthropoda; class Malacostraca; order Decapoda; family Palaemonidae; genus Macrobrachium; species Macrobrachium nipponense. The sequence continues at coordinate 32,490,400 of NC_087211.1, forward strand.
AGGAGATTTACCAACCAATATGCTTCTAGATCTAGGGAGTAGTCTTCTGGGATGGCGACTCAGGTTTACGCCATTTCTAGGCCGGTCTGTAAGGAGTCACAGACGCAAGCATTTACAGACTTTGGAGGAGATCTAACAGACCTTGTGGGACACTGGGTGGAATTCCTGAAGTGCCCTCATACACTACACAAAGTTCAGAACTTCCTCACCCATCTCTTGGAAGGAGCCCAGTTCTTGGGCAGTGGGTTTTAGGCAGACACTGGCAGTGGCACTGGGTCTCGAGAAGGACCCAGGATAGGCTTTGGAAAGAGACAAGACATAGTGGCCTGTCCTAGGAGTAGCTTGTAGTCTTTGGGAAGGAAATGCACCACCCAAAAGGTACTAATTCTTCTGTGTTAATGTGTGGTCACCCTCAAGCAGACCGCCGGGAGTTTTGTCCTACGCCTGTCTACATTTTCATAAGTTATAATTTTATAAGAATGGATGCAGATCTGAGTCTGTACCTGGTTTTTCTGTATGAGGGATATTGTGTTATGGGGCTCTTGGCAAATGAGGACCTATCGACCTTTATCAAAACCTCTGGGAGATACCACAATGATGGGCTCTTCAAATGGAAGGGCTCCCCTTTTGGATGGGTGCCAAGGGCGAATGGCAAGCAAGCCTTCCATACACTCCTTTACTTGGAATCGTAATGGTACTCAAGTATAGTATGCCCTCTGTTCTATCCATGTGTAGAAAGCAATTGCCTTAGCATAGGTGGCCATTATGGACTGAGTTGCTACAGTTTGATATTGCAGCTACTATAGACGATTTGTTATGGATGAGCTAGCAGTACAAAAGTGGCACTGTATTGAAAGGCATTACACTTAGGCTGTGCATTATAGGCACATGAAGAGGAATAATGAGTAGCAGTGCCAACAATTGCATGGAATGGAAATGGCAGTCTGAACTAGGTAGAGAGCAATGCAAACAAAATAATAAAGTGGGTCAGTATCAGGCTTCAACTACAAATGCAAAGGTATGATTATTGTAATACGCCTATGAATGCAAGGGTTTGATTATAACGCAATGCAATGGTTAAAGCCTACAAATGCCAAAGTATGAGTCTTCACAGAGTGATACATGGAAACCAGTCTAACCTTCGTCTCTTCACAATGGACCGCATGTACAGGTATCTGGTTTTATTTTGTTCTGACATTACTGCCTATAAAAGTGCAACTCATTCTAATAGATTTTCCCATAAGTTAAATTACTTAAAGAACAATAGCGCATGGAATAATCTTGAGCAACAAAGAGTATAAGAAATCACTTGCCTCGACTGTGACCAATTTTACATCTGTTTTATCTAACACCACCCTTACTGTAAACCAACACTTACTCCTAAATCTTTGCTTTATCCTTTTCCCTCATGACAGACTGGAAAAGTAATATAGATTTTACAGTTGCCATTGATAAATTCATATATTGTAAAAATTACTGTTGTAAAGAGATATGTTTAAAAGCATTTATTTTAAATGTATTAGCTGACCTTAATAAGAGATACCCTTCCCCCATAAATTTATGATAGCCGTCCTCTAACTACAAAAGTTAGATGTTGGAATAGGTAGATATGACGAAGACGGCAAAATCGTGATCATGGACAAAGACTTTTACCTAAACAAAATCAACCAACACCTTAGTGACACAAACACTTATGACAAATTAACAAGAAATCCCCTCAAAAACGTTCCCACAGAATTTAAAACTTTTTTTTTTTTATTTTTTTTTTTAAAGTAAGACCGAATGGGAAATAAAAAAAGAGCATTGAACTACCGGTGAAATTTAAGTTATTAACCCAAAACTACCTTACTTTTATGGCCTTCCTAAAACTCACAAATATAATCTTCCATTCAGACCCATTATCTCACGTGCCAGAGTTTTCAATTATAAAATTTCTAAGTGGTTAGCTGCCCTCCTTTCCCTTTCTTAGGAACATTTTCCCCAATCACAATAAACATTGTGAAGTTTTCTGTCACAAATTCAGAGAAGCACTTATACCATTTCACAACACAGACGTTCTGCAATTTTTGAGGGAAAAATTAGCCCTCTATTCAGATCATTTCCCACTGGCCCTAGATGAAATAATATAGTTAATTGATTTATGTGTAACTAGTAACGCTTTTTCATTTGGGGAGTCATTCTATGAACAAAAATTTGGGTGCAGTATGGGTAGCCCTTTACGTACTGTTTTAGCTACTCTATATGGAATATTTTGAAACATTAATAATAGATGCAATAAAATCTAAAGGCGTGCTTTTGATGGGATATGTAAATGATATCCTAACATTTTGAGACAATAGGTGAGTCAATTTCAACAAACTTTTATTAAAATAAAATGCATTAGTGCCCATCCTCAAATTTAAAGTTGAAAGGGGAACAGACAACAATATTCCTTTAATGATGCTTTAATAGCTCGAGACACAACATAAAACAAATTCACCATATACAGAAAACTATTATTTTCACTGTCATATATTCACTATTTTAGTTATATTCTTAAGAGCCTTACAGATTTGTTCCCTGGATTTCACAGAATAGGAAATTAAACTAATTTGTAAGCAGATATCATCTCTCAAGTACCCTGAATACATAACTGAGAAAGCGATCCATAAATCAAACATAATCTTCCAGTATCCTCCTCAAAACAAGACCAGAGAGATGCCCAACAGTAAATAATACTCCCACACATGGGCAGGACTGACATGTTACCACAGACACTTGGAAACTAACTATTTTGTTTTTACCTACCAAAATGCCTTAGCTGATTAATATCCTACAAAAGCCAATCTTCAAAGACTGTGACCAATCCTACATGGGTTTTACAGGCAAGTCATCCCGCTCCCCGACCCCCCACACCCCCCACCCCCCCGTCCCCCCCCCCCCCCACCATAGATTGATACAACATAAATGTTCAGTTAGGTATGGACAACAGAGCTCAGCTATTTTTAACAACATGAATAACCATAATCACTTAATAGACTGAATTTTTTCACATGTTATATATATATATATATATATATATATATATATATATATATATATATATTTCAACGATGGAAACTTCTTAAGAATATCAGTTTCGAAAGACGTTAACGTAATACTATTTCATATCGCTATTGAAATTATCAGTCAGCTATAGAGATTTTGCCTCTCCTTCAAATCGCTGTTATTCTCCCTCTTTGACAGTCTTTTCATTTCCCTTCCTAGACTATGTTACTGTGTGATAGTTCTTTCCACATCACTTCACCACTGGAGACAAGCCTCTACCATATGATCGCCCCAGGCACCTGTGTCTACGTCACAGAAGGCACTAATCTAGGACTGCGGGCTTCTACCCAAAATGAGAAAGCTGCGCAACCATGTGACCCAGGATCTCCCATGTGCCTGCCACTTCATCATGCGGGCAATAAAGAGAACCATGAGGTCAAGGCAAAACGGTAGAAAACAGAAAACCCCTGAAAAGAATGGGTAGTTAATCTGGCAAATGGACAAGGCGACCAAACCACGATGCCTCTTCTCAGAATGGACGAGAGACATGTTAGAGACATCACGGAAGCAGTCCAAACTCCAGCTCCCCTTGCTGAGCTGCGCTCCATTAGAGCCAAAATCGCAACACATGACTGATTACCAGTCCAAACAGTTTTCCAGTGCCAAATCCTCTATCACACCTCACCCCGTCAACCTTTGTGCATCTACGAGGATTTCTTTCTCCGACACCAGGTAAAGTACCTGGAATTGAGTTTTTACCAGTCACATGAATTGTGTTTCTTTTGCTATTCCATTTTTTTCAATTTCCAATGCATTTCTCATATCGACCTAAATTTGTTACAAAGTTTGCATAAGTGAGTTCAAAAGTGATGTGCCCAAGGATCTGTCGGCACCATCGGTTCATCCTTGACCCCATAGTCGCACAAATTTCGGAGTTTTATCACTATGGATCATTCTGCTCTGAATGTGCTTCCATCGCTGCAGAAACCCACTGCAATTTGATTTACAATATCCATTGAAGTGAACTCCTGGCACCCAGTTATCACTGTCTCACCTTCATTTAGTACCCCAACAGAACACCGTTACCTGCCCTAATTATTCCCAATCTTCTGATTACTAACACTATATCTGAAATTCATCCTATTAGTGAAGCCCTCCGCTCATATTCTTTTCTTCTATGCTCCAACTACTCGGGAACTATAGTCAGATTGCATCATCCCCTTGTGGTAAGTCCCTTCACGTGTTTAGGACATAAATATCCATATAGACACACACACACACACAGTACTGACGGACACACACAACTGTTTCATACTATAGATCCACCAATGATAGGTGTCAAAGGAGTGACTTATAAACTCATTATGGCTAGTGGTAGAAGTCACAATGTACTCTTAATAAGAGGAGCGAAAAAAATCATCAGCGCTTTTACCCCATTCTTTGTTCACAAATAGGATACTATTTTTCCATATATCTCTACTGCCTTAACCAAAAATGTAAACATTCTACACATTTTCTTTTTTTAATTATAGGATCAAGCTTGTACAAGCTTTGAGTAATATTCATAGTATGGCCATAACTTTCTTTCATAAATCTAGATTCTATGATATTCCTCTCCAGTGTATTATCAGAATACACCATCTTTTTTGCCTCTTCCCAGTTGATAGCATGATTTTGCTCACTAACATGTACAGAAATACCACTGTTCACCTGTTCATATCTCACACATATTTTATGCTGTTTTATTTTATATAAGCACACACTATATATATATATATATATATATATATATATATTATATATATATATATATATATATGTGTGTGTGTGTGTGTGTGTGTGTGTGTGTGTGTGTGTGTGTGTGTGTGTGTGTATGTGGGAAAAAAAATTTCACAAGATTTTGGTGTGCCAATCGGATTTTTATGTGGAATTTTTAAATAGAAATTATTAAATAAAATAATGACACGCAATACAATATGGTTCAGGTATGCCGACAATATAACTTGTGTATGGTAAGGGGACGAAAATGTAAAGAGCTTTTTTGCCAAGTTGAATCAATTTGTACCATCAATCAAATTTACTATGGAAATGGAAACGGATGGATGCCTACCCTTTTTGGATTGCCTAATGCGTAGAAATAGAAATTGGTTTAATTAAATACAGTGTTTACAGAAAACCTATAAAAATTTCATCATGTGTACATTCTTATTCTGGTCAAAGTGTTAAAGATAAGAAATCATTGTTCATTTCTATGTTCCTGAGAGTATTATGTATATTACATCACACTAAATATATTGATGATGAAATAGGTAAGATCAGAAACATAGGTAAGAAATTTAGATATCCTGATAGTGTATTAGACAATGCATTAGAAGCAGCAAAAAAAAAAAAAAAAAAAAAAAAAAAAAAGAAAAAAAAAAATAAAAAAAAAAATAAAAAAAGTGTATCAGACTAAAAAAGTACCTTACGACACAAATAATAATGATATGAAAGATATCTTACATCTTAATAATTTTGGTGTCAATTTCGGATTTAAGGACAGTGAAACAATGAAACATGTACGTATATAAACATGTATGTATATAAAATTCATGTAAGCCTTATGACAACTTTTATATTGGTCAAACGGATAACGGAAAATGTGTGAGATATGCCCAGGTGATCATGGTATTTTTGTACAAGTTAGTAAGCACAATCGTGCTATCAACTGGGAAGAGGCAAAAAAGATAGCGCATTCTAATAATGCACTGGAAAGGAACAGCTAGAATATATATTTATCTGACGCTATCATTGCCTCCGTAGCATCGCCCAGTTTCAAACTGGAGTCTGCAACTGCCGGTCCAGTCACTGTCGAGCCTCCGAAATAAAGACCAACGTGGAAAAGTGTAACTTCTTAGGGAAAAACTAAAATTTGAGTTAAAGTTTATATGCATATGGTTGATAAATCCTGCCTTCAAATCATTATTGAGGATACGGACAATAATTGAGGAATCTGTGCCAATTTATGAAGTGTGCAACGTAAAACTGTCGTGTGCTAAAATTCACCATACTGATAACACAAGAAAAAAATAGATAAATAAAAAGTAAGTTTAGTGGCAACCTCATCCAACATGAGCGGTTATATAGACCATCACGGAATACAGTTACAAAATGGAAATTAACATATGCAGCTTCATTGCTGGAAGTAATTTGTCGATGAACACGTGTGAAAATGTTCTACCTTTCCCTGGAAATATGTTTGAAATTAGTCAATACCTGTTCCGCTATATCTTTTTCCTAATATGAATGACAAAAAATCAAGGAAAATAAAACTGATATCAAGAAAAATCAACGGATTTTCGCAGTCGTTTTAACGAATTCTTATTGTAGCGAGTGGAAATATTAAATTATTAAAAATCTGGCCATTACCTTTTGAACATGAGTTCTCCAATATCGTCTCGATTGGTTGGGTAATGCTCGGAGACCCCAGGAGGACCTCGACACTTGCTCGGTCCCACATTGGCTCAACGTAGGGGACGTACTGGCATTTACTCAGCAACAGATTTTGGAATTTCTTATTGTGTTGAAATAAAACAGTACGTTCCCGTTGAAGAATTTGTTTTTAGCTAACTTTCCCTGATTTATCCCAGAATCATTAACACAGTAACCCGTCTAATGTGTTTAATTTTCTCTATTACATATATTCCTTCCTGGAATTCGTTATCAAAATCTTCAAAGATGCTTCACCATTCCTAGCCTTTTTATCCTTATTTGTTCTGTTTCTTTTTCAGATTTCTACTTACATCCTTTTAAACCCCAAAATATTAACTTTTCTCTCATCTCCATAATTCAATATCTACTTCCTTTTGTCCTAACTCTCTTTTGTCTTCTTTCATTGTCCCAACTCACTAAATGCCTTTAGCAAGAATATCACTTACAGATGCTTCAGGTGCTTCTAGCAATAATACTCTAAAATTATATAATTTATTTAATCTTATTATTTTCTGGAACTTAATATTTCGTAAGTAGATCCTAGAAACGCTTGGTCATGTTGATTTCTATAAACACAAGGTATTTGTTGTCATATCTTTGCTTCTAAGAATAGGATATTTATGATTGATATAATGTGTTAGTTGCAAAATATACTTCATGCAAGTTTTTAATATTGCATTTAGTTGTAAAGTAACATTTGTATGCAAATGTTTATAATTGATATATAGTAAAACGGCGAGAACTCACACTTATCAGGCCTAGAAATGATTACAAGAATATCCCCTGACCAGAATATGGAGTGAAATGGAATACGCAAAATGTGACATTCTTTGTCCGTTGTATTCAAGTCGAAAACGTCACAATGAGGCACACAAGAATTATGATGGAAAAATATTCCGATATTTTCTGTTTCTTTTTAACATTTCCACGGAAATGGAAATACCATCGGTGTTATGAATGTTACACAAAGGCCACATTCTCAGAGAAAAGCAAAAAGTAATTATACTTTGGATGAGAAGTTTGCAGAAAAGGTTATATACATCGTGTCGGGGTTTGCTCGGGACATGTATCTTATCCCGAGAAATACAACATGTCATAGAAAAGACTTGAAGTTACTTTACTATTTTTACCTATGAGCATTCAATTTTCCACTTCCAGTATTTCACGTTATGATTTTTTTTGTGGTACTTTTGGCTTAAAGGTGCATTAAGATTTTCATTGATGCTCACAAAAAGGTGGGTTTCAAAAATATTTCATATAAGCAATTTTTTAATAGCAATTTTACTCTATTTATACGCATGGCGTCAGTGACCCTGATTATTATGAGCCAGTCATATATCACAGAAGAAATAAGTATTTTCAGATTTTTTTCATAACATTTATTTTTTATTAAAAAGATATCACTGTCTAATATTTCTCATAAAAGCTGTCCCCATCATCATGAAACAAGTTTAGTAATGTCTATCAGGTTAAAAATTAGAAGAACAATGTGAAATGTTTGTAAATACCTTTAGTGCAGTTTGAAGAAGAAGAAGGCATCGTCACAGGATCCCGTGTTTGCATTTGCTCTGTACTTTAGCCTTTATTTTTTGGTGATGTAATGACTCAAGCACTGATAACAATGCATGGAGCATTGTGTAGTGATGTGAGTTCACAGACTTATGTGGAAACTTTTATAAGTACAGGAATAGTGCCAAATATAGACTAAAATAGACGGGGTATTTGAATACGTTTGCTTATACCCCTAGGCGTTTGCCTTGGGGAAGGTCCGTTTTTTATGATAAAGTTTACCCGTTCTCTTTGTTGTTTTATGAGATACAGTACTAAAACAACATGGATTCGTTTCCAAGCTTTTTAAGGTGAAAGGAATCCATTGGTTTACAATTCCTGGGAGGTTATATGTCCATCGAAAATGTATGTATTGTGTTATTCAGAGAATTGAAACTTGATATTGCTGACATCTTGAGTGTACAGAATGTGAGCAGGAATAAAGTAGTAGTTAAGTTCAGCTCAGAGTACTAATTCTTGGAAATAGCAAGGCAATTTGAGGATGAGCAGATCAAGATAAGTAAGGTAGATAGTGTGAAAGTTGTGAATATAAGTACGTTGTATACATATGTATCGATAAGGAATGCACCCTTTGAATTGTCTGATGAATTGAAAATAAACATTATGAGCAGGTATGGAAAAGTGGATTCAATAAGAAGCAACAGATTCAGTATGGGACCCCTGAAAGGCCTGCTGAATGGGATACGGACAATAAAGATGAAGATTAGAGACAATATCCCTTCATCGATAAGTGTGTGGGGTTTTAACTTAAGTATATTATATAATGGGCAGAAAAGAACCTGTTACAGATGCGGACAAGAAGGCCATGTGTAACATCGATATTATGGAAGGAACTAGTATGCGGAATGAAAAAGACTTTCCTGCATAAGCAGGCATGAAAATGATAATAAAGCAGAGAGGGATAATGGTGATAATAGAGAACAAACAAGAGAAGGAAATAACATCGAGGGACAAGAGGTAAATGATAGCCAATGAGGAATTGATATTAGTGAAGATGAAACCGATGTTTACACAAACAGTGCAGCTGACAAAGGTCCAAGAGGAAATACTCGGGGAAACCGAGAAGGAAAAAAATGAATAAGGAAGAAGGATTAGAGGAGGGGAATGAAGATGATCGAATGAGTGAAGACAGTGGCGACGAGATATGTGCTCCTTTGCAATTATCTTCTGATGAATTTGTGCAAGTAGAAACAGAAGGAGAAGAAGTGCACAATGAAGAAATTATAAACGAAAGAAAGGTGGAATACGAAGACAACTTGCAAATCGTAACTGAAGAAATAGTCAACAGTGAAGAAGACGAGCAGATGTCAACGGAAAAAGAAGTTCATAAAGAAGAAAAGGGTGAAGGTGAAAATGGTATGGATGTTGAGTCTATGAGGAATACTAAAATTCCTGAGGAAACCTTGATAAGGAGTGAAAAGAAAGGCAACAATACAACTAAAGAGAAGGGTAATAAGAATAGGAACGGAGATAAAAGTCAAATACCAGTACGACAAAAATGGCAAGCTACAGTTAACGATAGTTCAGGTATAAAAATTACCATTAAAAAGGACAATGGACAGAAAAACTTCAAAAGTATCGAATAATAGCGAAGGAGATGTTTGTTTTTCTGAGTTGTCAAACCCCTTAAATGAAAGCCAGGATATGTTTGTTGATAATGTAGTAGATCATGGTCTATTTAGTGATCAGAATTCTGGTAAACTCAAACATGAGGATGATGATAATAGTAATGGTAAAAATAAATGATCTAAACTGGCTAAAATAGGTAAATAATTAGTATGTATTTATTTTAATATATCCTTAAAAATGGCTTTAGTCACTGCTTCATTAAATATTTGTGGTTTAAATGAGCTTAATAAGCAGTTGAAAGTAAAGATGTTAGTTGATCAATATAAAATTGATGCATTATACCTTAAAGAACTTAATACTAGAGATGTGAATAGGATAAAATATTTAGAGGACTCCTACAAGGTGGTAATGAATATGCCTACTAGTTTTAAAGGTGGTACGTGTTTTCTGTTTAATAAAAAGTCAAATATTTCAATTTCAGTTATTTACAGTGACAAGGATGAATTTGGAAACATACTATTTACATGGATACGGTATAATGATATAACCCTCTCCTTATTGAATGTGTACGCACCATCAGGCTCAAGTAAAAAGAGAGGGAGAACTTGTTCTCTGTGGACATATTGTATTATTTAAGGAACAACATATCAAATTTGATTTTTGCTGGTGACTTCAATTGCGTACTTTCGGGTAGAGATGTTAGTACAGGTAATGAGAGGTATGTATCAAAAGGTCTTAAATCTTTAGTACAGCATTTGGGATTGAAAGACGCTTGGTTTTCATTGAACAGTATTCCCGAATATACGTACATTCTAGGTAATTATGCTTCAAGAATTGACCGTGTGTATGTGACTGACTTGTATGGTAATGTTAATAATTTTAAAGATATTCAATTATCTTTAACAGACCATAATATGATAGTAACTGAATTTCTGCTTAATAATCGTTGTAAAATAGGTAGAGGAATGTAGAAGTTAAATGTTTAATTATTGGAGAGGGATGACTTCATGGAGAAATTTGAAAGATTATGGCACTTTTTAAAAAAGGAAAGAATTAAATACTCCAACATTATGGAATGATGGGATACATTTGTGAAACCAAAATTAAAAGAGTTTTTCATAAGACTGTCTAAACAAGCTATACAAGAGAAGTATGGCACTCTAAAATTTTTGCCAAATTATCTTGAATACTTAACACGTAAAGCCTCTGTAGGTTACAATAAATTTGAAGAGATGAAGGCTATAAAAGATAGAATGAAATCAATAAAAGATGAAATATGTGAAGGTATAAAGATTAGGTTAAGGACAGAAGAGAGAATAAAAGGAGAGAGATTATCTGCAAATTTATTAGGTAAAGAGAAACTCAGAGGGAAGCGAAATAGTATTAGGCAACTGAGGTTAGAAAGCGGTGTGACGCTCGACAACACAGAAGCGATAGTCTGTCATGTAAAGGATCACTATGAAAAACTGTTCACAAAGATAAATACTGATGAACAGCTACAAGATAGTTTCCTTAATTGTATAGGGAGCACGATAACTGATGAGGACAATGAAATGTTATGCAGAAAGGTATCTGTCGATGAGGTATTAAATACGTTAAAGACGATGAATAAAGGCGGAATTCCCGGTGAAGATGGTCTTCCTCTGGAATTCTATTTAAAGACATGGAATGTAATTAAGTCAGAGTTCTCTGAAATGAATAAGTTTGCGATAGATTTAGACCTTGAATTAGGAAAAAGCCAAAAAAAGGGTATCTTGAAATTAGAACCTAAAAGTGGTGATTTATTGTTTAAAAAACTGGAGACCTATTTCTCTACTGAATACGAATTACAAATGCATTGCAAAAATTTTGTCTAATAGATTAAAAAGTGTTCTTCATCAAGTTATATCACGAGAACAGTTTTGTTCGGTTAAGGGAAGATCAATAGTGAAATGTAATACTCTAATTAGGGATGTAACTTATTACGCAAATGAAAATAATTTGGATTGTGCTCTAGTTAACCTGGATTGGAGTAAGGCGTTTGATAAAGTTACTTTGAGGTTCATGTTTAAAATACTCTACTCTCACGGATGGGTTTTAGTGCGTTGTTTATCATGAAAGTTAGAATGTTATATACTGGATGCCTAAGTGCAGTTTGTGTAAATGGGATTGTTAGCGGCTTCTTTCCTGTTGAGAGATCCATAAGGCAAGGATGTCCTATGTCAATGATAGCATATATATTGTTTCAAGAATCTTTATACAGAACAATGAAACAAAGCAATGAAATTGTGCCAGTGAACCTCCCTAATGGGTTCCAGTGTTCTGTTGTAGGGTTTGCTGATGACAGCTCAGTTTTTGTTAGTAAAGAAAAAAGTATTAAAGTAGTATTTAGTATTATAAAGCAAATTGAGCAGCTACTGGTGCAGACCTAGAGATAAGACTTGTGTCATGGGTTTAGGTAATTGGAAGGACAAAAATGTAAGGCCACTTGATTGGATACAACAGAAAAATAAGTGTATGGTATTAGGCATATTGATAACCAATGATTACAACGAAATGGTAGATGAAAACTGGGATGCTTTAATCAATAAATTCAAGGTAAAAATATTGTCTTTATAGCAAAAGGCTATTCTTGTAAATTCTCTTATTTTAAGTAGTCTGGTACATGTGTCATGTATTTCCATTAGGGAAAGAGAAAGGAAAAATTATAGAACAATCTGTTTTCTGGTATTTGTGGTGTGGAACTTACCAACCAATTAAAAGGGATTCCTTGTATCTGCCAAAAACAGAAGGTGGTATTGGGGTTATTGATGTGTTTTATAAAGCAGCAGCTATTTTAACAAGTACATTCTTGAATATTATGTTATTTGATAGTTATGGACCGGAATTAGCCTTATATTACACATGTATTAGAATAAATTTGTTGTGGGTTGTAGAAGATTGCCCTCATATGTCTTATGTTGCTACTCCCTTTTATAATATAATTATTGGTAATGTAAGGAAATTATTAAGAATGCCGAATTTTCCATACGTCAAAAGTAAGAATATTTATCAGTATTTGATGCCAACCCACAAGCCCATTGTAATTGAGAGATACCCGTTGCATAACTGGGGTAATATATGGAGTAACCTTGTATGCAAATTCGTTGACCCCTATCAAAGAAGTAATTATGCATAGATTTTTGTATGAATCTATGGCTACTAAGGAAAGACTGAAGATATTGAATATTGCTGATATTTTTGGAATAAATGTATGGAAAATGAAAATCATCTGCATATTGTCTATTTTTGTAAATATGTTAAAAATATTTGGAAGTGGTTCCAGAATTTCATTGAAGAAGTATGTGATATAAAAGTTCAGTATCCAATAAAAGTATTGATGGTGGATTTCGAGTATACAGAAAAGAAGAAGAAAAATACATTACGTATACTTATTACTGAGTATGTAAATTGTTTGTGGTACAGCAGAGAAGAGGTGTTACCAAGTCAAATAATTTCAATATTAAGATGTAAAATAAAGTTCACAAAATGGGTATTATCAAATGCATATGAACTTGAATAACATTTCACAAGTAAGTATGTGAATAATATTTGAATTCATATAATTAATGTACTTAATATGTAATATTATTGATATAATTATGAAAATTTAGTAAATAATTAATTGATATTTGTAATAAAATTTTAATAAAAAAAATTGCAATGCATAGCTGAAAAAGCAGGTTAATTCTGCGAAGTATATCTAATACCTGCTAAATAGCTGCGATATGAATTCATTGGATAATAAAATTCACTTATTGGATAACTAACCACTGAATGAATGCTTTACCCTTTGATGTCTGTCCTGTAAGAATAACTTTCTGTTCTTTTTTTCAGTCGTATGTATTAGATCAGTAGTTGTCTTGTGAGCTAATCGAATTACTTTTTTTTTTTTTACCTATTTGAACATTCACAATTCATTAACTCAAGTCTGCAGGTATAATTTCTTTATTATTTTCTTATTTTACAAGTCTTCATGCGTTAGTCTATACTGAACCTATATTTAGAACCGTTAGGAAAAGAAACGGTTCAAGCAAAGCTGGCAATTTAGAATTAATATTCTTTCTTACCCATCTTCCATGGTCGATTGTTGTAAGTCTCAAACTATTATTATTATGGTTTTTTTTTTTTTTTTTTTTTTTTTTTTTTTTTTTTTTTTTTTTTTTTTTTTTTGCTCTATCACAGTCCTCCAATTCGACTGGGTGGTATTTATAGTGTGGGGTTCCGGGTTGCATCCTGCTTCCTTAGGAGTCGATCACTTTTCTTACTATGTGCGCCGTTTCTAGGATCATACTCTTCTGCATAAGTCCTGGAGCTACTTCAGCCTCTAGTTTTTCCAGATTCCTTTTCAGGGATCTTGGGATCGTGCCTAGTGTTCCTATGATTATGGGTACAATTTCCACTGGCATATCCCATATCCTTCTTATTTCTATTTTCAGGTCTGATACTTATCCATTTTTTTCCCTTTCTTTCTCTTCATCTCTGGTGTCCCATGGTATTGCGACATCAAGGAGTGATACTTTCTTCTTGATTTTGTCAATCAACGTCACGTCTGCTCTATTTGCACGTATCACCCTATCTGTTCTGATACCATAGTCCCAGAGGATCTTTGCCTGATCGTTTTCTATCACTCCTTCAGGTTGGTGTTCGTACCGCTTTTTACTGCAAGGTAGCTGGTGTTTCTTGCACAGGCTCCAGTGGAGGGCTTTTGCTACTGAATCATGCCTCTTTTTGTACTGGTTCTGTGCAAGTGCCGGACATTCGCTTGCTATGTGGTTTATGGTTTCATTTTTCGTATTGCACTTCCTACATATGGGAGAGATGTTATTTCCATCTATCGTTCTTTGAACATATCTGGTTCTTAGGGCCTGATCTTGTGCCGCTGTTATCATTCTTTCAGTTTCCTTCTTGAGCTCTCCCCTCAGTAGCCATTGCCATGTGTCATCGCTGGCTAGTTCTTTAGTTTGTCTCATGTATTGTCCGCGCATTGGTTTGTTATGCCATTCCTCTGTTCTGCTTGTCTTTTTCCTGTCTGTATATTTCTGGGTCTTCGTCTACTTTTATCAGTCCTTCTTCCCATGCATTCTTGAGCCACTCGTCTTCACTGGTTTTCATATATTGCCCCAGTTCTCTGTTTTTGATGTTGATGCAGTCCTCTATGCTTAGTATTCCCCTCCCTCCTTCCTTTTGTGTTATGTATAGTCTGTCCGTATTTGCTCTTGGGTGTAGTGCTTTGTGTATTGTCATATGTTTCCTCGTTTTCTGGTCTATGCTGAGAAGTTCTGCCTTCGTCCATTCCACTATTCTTGCGCTGTATCTGAGATTACTGGCACTGCCCATGTGTTTATGGCTTTTATCATATTTCTGGCGTTGAGTTTTGGCTTGAGTATCGCCTTGAGTCTCTGCATATATTCTTTCCTGATCATGTCCTTCATCTCTTGGTGTTTTATATCCCGTCCTTCCACTATTCCCAGGTATTTGTATCCCGTCTCATGTCTGTGTTTGATGTTGTTCCCATCTGGTAGCTTTATCTCTTCAGTCCTTGTTACTTTGCCCTTTTGTATGTTGACTAAGGCACATTTTTCTATTCCAAACTCCATCCTGATGTCCCCAGATACAATCCTTACAGTCTGGATTAGGGTATCTATTTCCTTGATGCTCTTACCATACAGCTTGATGTCATCCATGAACATCAGATGGTTAATTCTGTTGCCTCTTTTCTTGAGTTGGTACCCAGCATTCATCTTCTGCAGTACTTTTGCCATGGGAATCATGGCTACTACGAAGAGTAGTGGGGACAGTGAGTCGCCCTGGAAGATCCCTCTCCTGATATTAACCTCTGCTAGTCTTATTCCAGAGCTTGTAAGTATTGTATTCCAGTTGCGCATTGTCTTTTTGAGGAAGCTGATGGTGTTTTCCTCTGCCCCATATATTTTCAGGCATTCTATTAGCCATGTGTGTGGTACCATGTCGAAGGCTTTCGTATAGTCTATCCATGCCATGCTTAGGTTGGTTTTACTTCTCTTACTGTTCTTCATTACCATTTTGTCTATCAGGAGCTGGTCTTTTGTGCCCCTACACTTCCTTCTGGGGGATGGTGTTTGTATCCTCAAGGTAGTTGTATAGCCTTTCACTGATGATACCTGTTAGTAACTTCCACATTATTGGTAGGCAGGTGATAGGCCTGTAGTTACTGGCTAAATTTCCCTTACTCTTGTCTTTCTGGACTAAGGATGTTCTTCCTGTGGTCATCCATTTGGGTGGATGGTGATTTATGATGCAATGCTGGAGTTGTTCTGCTATTCTTGGGTGTAGGGCCTTGAAGTTTTTGAGCCAGTATCCATGGACTTCATCGGGACCTGGGGCTTTCCAGTTGGGCATTTTCTTTATTTGGGGTCTGACTGTGTCTGTCGTGATGTCAGTGAATCTTTGTTTTATTCTCCCTGTTTCTTCAGCCTTGACTTCCTGGAGCCATGTTGCATGTTTGTTGTGTGCTACCGGATTGCTCCATATGTTTTTCCAGAGTCTCTTACTTGGTTCGGCTTCAGGAATTTCTTGGTGGTTGTCTTCCCCTCTTAGTTGGCTGTATAGTCTTTTCTGGTTGGTTCCGAATAGTTTGTTCTGTTGGTATCCCTTATTCCTGTTCATGTACCGTTGGATCTTATGTGCTTTGGCCTTAAGCCTCTGTTTTACATTTTCTATTGTGTTGTTTAGTCCCCTCTCCTGTACTTTGTATTTCTCGTTGAGTTCCTCCCTTGTTTTCTTGCTTCTTAGCCTATTTTCTGCCATCTCTTTCAGTTTACTCAAGTCAGATCTCATCACCATGATTTGCTTTTCCAGGCGCCTTTTCCAAGGCGGTTGCTGTTTTGGTTTCTGTTGGGTTGGTTGTGCTGGTGGTGTTGGTGTTCGTATCCCCATCAGTTCTGCTACTAATCTTGCTCCTGCATATGTCAAGTTATTTCTTTCTGTGATATTGGTGGTGTGTATTAGTCTCATTATTTCATTGACCTCACTTGTTTTCTCCCTTAATTTCTTGGTGTTGTAGGCTTTCATGGAGGGGATCTTTGTTCTCTCTGTATCTGGCTTCATCCATTGTGTGATCTTTTCTACCCATTCCGTCCTGTCTGTTACTTCGTCGGTGTTTCTTCGTATGTCATTGTTTGATACCTCATCATCCCTGTCTTCTTCTGTGGCATCTTCTCTCAGTTCGTCTTCTTGTAATTCGTTGCCGTGTGTCATTTCCCTTTCCAATTCCTTTCCAATTCCTCTCTTTCTGTTGGGGAGAGCCAGTTCTTTTTCTTTATGTTCTTTACTTGTTATTATTATTATTATTATTATTATTATTATTATTATTATTATTATTATATTATTATTATTATTATTATTATTATTATTATTATCTGTTGGAACTTTACTATTTTCAGTTTTCTTTTCTTGTGCTGGCATTCTCAGACTCTCAAACCACAAGTTGAAATTATATCGGAAAACTAAGTTTATCTACATCCATTTACAAGTTAGAAGCTCGGCAGAATTCCCTTCTCCTATCTAATGAATATCCTGTCACGCATCGGAACGGCAAACAGAAACCTCTCGCAATGTTATTAAAAAATACAAAGACATGCATTGTATTCCACTCACAATGGCCTATCAAGATGAACAATACACGTACCGTTGTATCGACGTCTGGGCAGATGCATGAAATATCATTGCTATTATTCATCACCTGACGAATATAACTGAACCTATTTTCCTCGTCGACCTTCTTTTCAAAGAATGTGATTTACTACAAAGACAGTGTTCTGGCGTTTTTAAGGAAATATTGGTCTCTCTTGATTTTTATCTTTATCTCATTTTCTGCAATGATACATCAGCTTTTATGAGAGTTGGTATTACACCAAATCGTATAATCATAAGAAAGTCAGATTCTTTTATCGTTTCTTTCGGTATTGATACATTTAGTTCAGTTTGCCTTTCCCGTGGGCCAGTAATCTGATTCCTTTCTGGAAGTACCTCAATAACTCTTGAATTACCAAAGATTCAACAACTACGCTTTTTGAATCAAAATAATTTCTATTCGTTCTCATATGTATTCATTTTCATGGAATGACTTCTCACTTTATGGGCTATGAATCATTAAATGAATAACATCAATGATTATCACAAATTCGTAAAAGCAGGAATAAACTTTTCATGACATATATTTTCTTTTCCACCTTGAACAGTGACTTATCTATCTATCTTTTTCATAGTAAATCTAATTTTAAAATTTTTCATTTATCTTAATAAAAAAAAGTAATAGCTGTGTCACCTTGATTATTTTCGAACAGAAAGTCTTTACTTTTAAAACATGCTTAATATCAAAATAAACAATTTAATTATTTTGTTGAAATCTTGGTTTGAAACTGAGCTACATTTATTAGAAGTATTTGTATAGAGAAACTGGAACCCAGTTTGAATGTAGAAAACTCTGCCTCCAACGCTAGTGATATATGCAATGCAATATAATTATTTATAATAATGATAGTGATAAGATGTCCTTCAATGGCCTCTTATCCTTTTGTCTTCAGCGTCAGCGATACGGTTCTTCTTTTGATATTCTGTAGATTAGTTAATTAACTTTAGCGAATAAGCAGCATAAATAAAACATTTCTTAGTTTCAGCAATCATGGAAGGACATTTTGAACATCTTACAACATTAGCAAAATAGTATATTTAAACGAATGCCGGCAGGGAAACTTTTTTCCCGACAATGAGGTGGTAGATGGATTTAAAATTAGAAGAACATAACCAAGTAAGCATAGTTATAATATATATATATATTATATGTGTGTGTGTGTGTGTGTGTGTCTGTGCGTGAGTATAAATTAAAAATATGTTACCATGCTTATATACTCGTTGCAATTTAATCCAAATATCATTCCTGCAGCACCTATTTTAAAGATAATTTATATTAACTTAGTATTTAAATGTAATATATTTTGAGAAATAAACTAATTAAGGATTGCCTGCCCGTTTCAAACAAGATTGTATACAGTATGTCTTGCATTAAAACGATTAAAAGTGAGATGCTCCCAACATAAATATGCTATTTCAAGACTCTTAATAAATAATGGCATTATGGATCATTATAACCCCGCCCCCTATCTGTTTTTTGTATATAAAGGTCTGTCACGTCTCTTGTAGTCAGTGTGAACTTGGAAATGTATAAAACTATGACAGTACTTGTTCAAAATCCTGGTTTTCACTCACCTTACGTAGGTTTTATGATATATATATATATCTATATATATATATATATATAAATATATATATATATATATATATATATGAGCTGATTCGATACAGTTTTGAATATGCCTTTCCGTGATAGTCAGAAGTCCCGTGAAACCGTTATGAGTGATACTGTGTGTATGTGTAACAAAATAAGTCAGCCGCCAAAGACGTTACAAGTTGGCGTGGCTTGGCAGTTCAAAGAGTGCCACGCATCTCAATATCCCTTTTTGATTGGCCCTTATGTCTTAGGAGCCAGAATAACCAATCAGCTTCTTGCATAACGATGCTGTGTGAAGGGGGTATTTGAAACAGAGGCCGCACCATCGGTCAGATGAGTTCGTCAGCGGGTCGCATAGAGAACAGACAAACTGGGTCGAGACACGAGTGCCCAGTAGCCGCATTCCCGTCCCGCCGTCGGCCGCCACACAAAGAAGTGTATCGTCCATGAGTGTCATTAACAGGCTAACCTGCCGTCCGTTTGTGCACTAGCATAGTTAAACGTAATAATTACAGGCCACCTGTGTAGCTAAGAAGAATACACCTGTGTTAAACGTTTCATCGATTATTATTTTTGCATGTCCTACATCACATGCACGTAAACTTCTCTCTCTCCTGTTTATTCCTTCATATCCCTAACCCACAAATGACCGAGATCAGGTCATATATATATATATATATATATATATATATATATATATATATATATATATATATATATATATGAATAATTATCACATTCCCCTTCGGTACATATATGAAAAATATATCAATTCGAGGTGTTAGAGCGAATTAGATATTAAAGGAACATTTGTAGCTCGAATGATATATATATACATATATATATATATATATATATATATATATATATATATATATATATATATATATATTGTTCAGGATTTTAAGCCAGAACCAAAGAAAGTTAAGACCTTTTTATAACAAGACTCATTCGTCTTGCCTATATGCAAGTTGCCCCTGTGAACTGAAAGCCTCCATTCTCTTGAAAAACCCTCTTTGCTCCCATTGGCTGTCCTGGATTTACTTCTCCAGGGGGGACTTTGGAGGGGTGGAGCCTACCCAGGTGAGATTTTAAAAGAGCAGGGCCACAGCAACTCTCAGAACCCTCAAAACCTCCTAAGAACCGCTCTGAACCGCTCAGAAGCAGGACTTCATGAGACTTTCTCTAGCCCTGCAGACCCCACTTCACCCTTGCTGCTCCCCTGCCTCCCCTGGGGTATTGCACAAGTATTCTTATACCTCCATAGTGCACAGAAATATCAGCAGATAAGAGGACTACGAAGCCCAAGATTTCCAGGTACAGTGAGACATAAATTTATTGCAGTCAGGGAATTGTTTTGCCTCTCATCTGTATAACATTTCTATTTTTCTAAGGCGACTTTCCCCCCTTCTTTGTTCAGCTTCTCACTACCCTAATTTTGGTACAATGCTATGATTAATTCCCATGTGATGTTAGTAAACATCCCCTAGTTAATTCAACCAAACGTAATAGTCCTTCCTGTGTAAACTCCCAGTCATTTTATGCCCCTTGAGTGGGTTGTAAAATTTTATGCTAAGAGGAAGTAGTGTAACGTTCCCCACGTGTTCCTCACCTTAGTACTGATGCTAGAATGCAATCTCTTTACAGACAAACACCGTGCCTGATTGTGGGAGAAATTGGGAACCCTTTGGAATAAGGCTTGCATTGAAATAACCTATTTGTGCAAAATTCTGATCTCCATGTCTGGTTCATTTCCTAGCCATGTGTTTCTGGTGGATCAACAATCAACCACCTTATTAGTTCCTGGACCTGTGTAACTAAATGTAAATATAGTTAATTTAAAACTAAAGTCCAGAGTTTATGTAGACTCCTCCTTTTTTCAGTAATATCGGCCATCTGCCGTAGTTTTTTGTTTGTGATCGCTCGTTCCTCCATTCAAGGCCATTTTTAAGAGTGTTAGATTACATTTTCCAGGAGGAACGAGCAGTTCAGAGCAATATATATATATTATATATATATATATATATATATATATATATATATATATATAAGACTGGTAAAAATGTTCTGTTACAGCAGAATTCCATCTAATAGAAGGAGCCCATAAAAACACCAAAATATAGAGAGAAAAATACTATATTTCAGAGACTGTTGTCTCCCTCTTCAGGTAGATGAATGAGAAAAGTTACAGAAAAGGTGGTAGTTATACCAAGAGGTCCATCCACAGATAAGCCAATTTAGGCCACTCCCACTGATAATCTTCCTTTAATCTTCTTAAGCATTGGATGGATGAAAATCTTGTAGATGAGATCTGAATCCCATGCTCCTTTTGAGATGTTCATTACCTGCCTCTGTTTAATCAAGGCCGATTCCATCATTTGACTCTTGTACCGGCAGTTGGTGCTATGAATTATACATGACAAATTCCAGTTTATTCTATGGTTATGTTCATTTATACGGTTAAAAATAGCTGAGTTCTGTTGTCCATACCTAACTGACCATTTATGTTGTATTAATCTCTGGGGAAGTGATTTTCCTGTAAATCCGATGTAAGATTGGTCACAGTCCGGGCATGGGATTTCGTAAACGCCTGTGTCCTTGGGGTATGTCTTTTGTTGGAGGTTAATCAGGGATTTGGCTAAGGCGTTTGGGTAAGTAAATGCAAAAGGGTTAGATTTTCCGAGGGTCTGGATCACCGTCTCAATCCTGTCCAGGTGTGGAATTTTTATTTTATTGTTGGATGTGTCTCTGGTCTTGTCTTGAGGGGTCGGTAGAAAATTATGTTTGCTTTGTGAATTGCTTTCATAGTTATATGGTCAGGATACTTTAAAGACGAAAACTGCTTACGAATTAGTTCAAATTCTTTTTCCAGGAAATCTGGGGAACAAATTCTTAAGGCTCTTAAGAATAGATTACTGGCTATGTCTATCTTGATAGGAATATCGTGATAGCTAAAGTAGTGAATGTATGAAAGTGAGAACGTTGGTTTTCTGTATATGGTAAATTTGTATTCTGTCGTGTCTCTGATTATTAAAACATCAAGAAAAGGAATTTTGTTGTCTGTTTCACATTCAACTTTAAATTTGATGCCGGGTTCAGCTTCGACCTGAACTCACGAGAGATACAGAGGTGTTGAGGAAGACTGGGTGTTTAACTGTGGAACGAGTTGTTTAATGAAGAGTGAATTTAACGAACTACAGTACGTTATGGGATTGGCCTATAATGTTAAAATCTTTGTAATTCATGTCATATTTATATTTCATTGTATGTTCACGTATACATGAAAATTCAGGATTAGTTCATTTGACTGAGAGTACAACTCGCTTTGAGTAACCTTCGTGTGGAGCCGTAGTACTTCTCTAGATTACATCTAAGGAAATTAGATAGATATACGACACCTAAGGTCATTAGCGCATCGAGTTTCTCCTTGTGTTTAAAAAGAGATCTATTATTTTATTCATTGGGTTACAAGGTATTAGCCTTAATTCAATTACAGGTAAATTATTTTCGATTAAGAGCTTCAATTCATTGTAAAAATTGAATAAATAGGACACTTGCATATAATCATAATTTTGGTTCTGTTGGTATTTTAATTTTAGGGTGGAAGATATTGTTTAACAATTTGTAAAGGTGTTTTATAAAAAACGTTTCTATGGAAAGAAATTGTTGGTGAAATATTGGTGGAGATATTTCACTAGCAATTGCTTTCCATCGAAACCTTTTGATAAACGCCTTTACAAATTCTTAAACAATATCTTCCATCCTAAAATTAAATTACCAACAGTAAAAAAATTACGATTATATGCAAGTGTCCCACTTATTCATGACAAAAATTTCTACTGTGAATTGCACTTATTAATTGAAAACGTTTTACCTGCAACTGAATTAAGGCTAATACATTGCAACCCAATAAATAATAGATCTCTATTTAAACACAAAAGGAGAAACTCGATCAACTAATGACCTTAGGAGTCGTATATCTATTTAATTTCCCTATATGTAATCTAGGGCAGTACTTCGGCTCCACACGGAGGTTACTCAAAGTGAGATTGGACTCTCATCGAGGTGTTAACTTTAGAAAAGGTGTCAAATTAACTAATCCCGAATTTTTATGTGTACGTGAACATACAATGAAATGTAAATATGACATGAATTACAAAGGTTTTAACATTATAGGCCAATCCCTTAACGAACAGTATTTAACTATCTTACATTCACTCAAACAACTCGTTCCACAGTTAAACACCCAGTCTTCCTCAACACCTCTGTATCTCTCGTGAGTTCAAGTTGAAGCTGAACTCGGCCCGAATTGTCACTTGGTCTGTCCTTCAGCACCTTATGGCAATCACTCCTCCCTAATTTTGTACTTGTCTTTTATATTATTTATATAACTTTTTAAACTTTTAATTCTTATTCCAAGTTTGTAATTTTAACTTTTGTCTTAACGTTTCATAGCTTGAAAATGGGACTTTTACCGTTTTACGTCCTGAAACGTCGCAACTAGAATAGTGTACCTAGACAGGGAATAAAGGATTATGCTCACCTCACACCTACAGATTTGTACCAGTTGACCCCCTTTCAATCCTCACTGTATATATATATAATATATATATATATATATATATATATATATATATATATTAATATATATACATATGGGTCTGGGTACTATCCCGACTGCCATAACTCCGACAGACATAAGCCCACCGATAGCCAGAATCGCAACAGGACAAGACAAGATGCCCAAGATACTGACAAGCCTAAACTCAAATCGCACATCCCAACACACACACACACACACACAGACACAGACACACACACACACACACACACACACACACACATATATATATATATATATCTATATATAATATATATATATATATAATATATATATTTTTTTTTTTTAATATATATATATATATATTGTGAAGATTTTAGTCCTATGAGATCTTAATAAGTTTCCCTTTGTTCTTGATGGGCCATTTACATAGGTTCAATCAGATGTCAATTAGAATGCAAAATATATTTAACAATTATATTTCAATAAATATATCCTTATATCAATATATACAAGATATGTCATGAATTAAATATTAACGAAACATTGATCACAGCATTATAAGAAATAGATGATTAGCAACACACTGCATTGGAACCAACATCAAGCAAGGCAATACAAAACAGATCTGCTTGCTAATTATCTTTCAATAGTTTACACCTTCATTCTATACCTCGGATGATATAGAGCACCAACTACCCAAGGATACAAAACTGGAAGTTAAACTGACACCTTTCAACAACTCCATCTATTGACAAATTTGTTCAAGATCCCATAAGACAATACTTTGACATACCCATGCCATGAATGAAGAAATCTTAAATACAAACTAAAAACATCGACTCAACATATCAGCCCAAATATTTTCAGACCCTTTTATATACTGTACATGAAAAGATAAGGGTTGTAAACTCAATGCCCATCTCAGTAGCCTGTCATTCTTATTCTTAAGGTTTTTCAAATAGGTGAGTAGTAAATGGTCTGTTTGAAGAATAAACTCTTTACCAAACAGGTACTCCTTGAATATTTGTATTGCCCAAACTATGGCAAAACCTTCCTTTTCTATAGACGAGTAACGTTTCTTCATACAGAGAATTTCTTAGTACCATAACAGACTGGTTTCAAGATACCATCAGTTTCCTGTAACAACACGGCACTCATTCCATTATTTGAAGCATCAGTCCTTAAAAAGAAAGTATTATTAACATCAGGCAACATTAAAATGCAGTAATCAGAAAGACATCGTTTAAACTCTTTGAAAAACTTAATTTGTTCATTTGACCATTGTAAAATATTCTTGTTTCCCGTCTTTAGTAGATATATCATAGGAGCAGACACAATAAAAACCAGGGATAAACCTATTGTAAAATCCCACAGTTCCCGTAAATAATCCCAATTGCTTTTTGTTTGATGGCAAAGGCATGTCTGTTATGTCTTTAATCCTGTTATCTAAAGGACTCAATACATTTCTACCCACTGAACATCCTAAATACTTCAAGTTTTCAAATGCAATGAAGCATTTACTTGGACCTATGGTTAATCCATGCTCCCTTAGCCTTAACAAAACAGTCTTAATGTGTTTTAGGTGATCAACAAAGTTACAAGAATGAATAACTTTGCTATTATAATAACAACTAGTATTAGATAAACCTGAAAGTACTTTGCACGTTAGTCTCACAAAAGTTGTACATGCAGATTTTAAACCAAAAGGTATTCTATTGAACTGCATTAAACCATACTTTGTAGCAAAAGCAGTATATTTCTTTGAATCTAGAGCCATTGGGACTTGCCAGTAACCCTTACATAAATCTAGTTCAGAAAAGAAAAACTTACCAGAAAATTCATGCAAAGATTCAGTTATACTTGGCATCAGTTCAGCATCAAATA
>NC_087211.1:32525772-32543272 GCF_015104395.2 Macrobrachium nipponense
ACAAACCTGATTGAACGTCATGAAAATACAAAATAAAACGTAGCCCTGTAATACATAGTATAATAGTGTGTATCATTTTATTTACATGAGGAAATAGGCATCATTATGATTTAGAAAGTTGTCCTTCTATTGTTACAATTCTGGAAATGCTGTGATTTTACCGTATAAATCGTTATCAACCACAACCTACAGGCAAAAAAATGTTTCTCTAGCGCTGATATGAAAGAATTGATATTAACTATTATTTTTATAGCTGATGGTAGCTTATTCCAAGCTAAAGGACCCTGTACAATGAACGATCTTTTACTCAGCTCAATATTTGTCCTTGGTACGTAAAGGTCGTTGCTATTTCTTGTTGTCCTGTCACTTCTAAATCCAACTAATGTCAGAGGAAAATTCATGTTGGTAATGAGTTATTTAATATTTTATAAACTAATAGACACAGGTCGTACGGTATTCTTTGTTCTATATTTAGCCATTCTAATTTCTTTAAAATTGGGGTTACATGATCGTATTTCTTTGCCTTCCCTTCAGTCACTTTTGCCGCAAAGTTTTGGAGTTTTTGTATTCGATGTAATTGTTTAGACATAGTGCCCCATACCTTCAAACAGTAGTTTACTATGCTTAACGCAAGCGACTGAACAACCATTTTGCGCATTTCATGATCAAATCTGTCTTTTATTCTGTTTATGTAAATTAGTGTTCCTTTCATTTTCTTATTGACTTCATTGATATGAGTATCAAAATACATGTAATGATCGAAGTAAACTCCGAGGTTTTTTTTTTTTACATGGTCACTTTTTCTAATAGCATGGACAATGAAATTTATAACTATATTATCAGGAATTTGAGTAAAGTACTATTGTCTTGAGCCAAGGAAAATATACTGCGTTTTTGGTTCGTTCGCATTCAATCCATTAGTTTGGAAATAATATTTAGCATTTTCTAAGATAATTTCCGCTCTTGAAATTAACATTTGTAATTCATCTATGGTTCCGGTGATTAGGATTTGACTGTCATTTGCATACTGTATTAAGAGAAAATCCTGTAATGAAGTAGACATATCATTGATATAGATTAAGAAAAGAATTGGTCCTAATATTGATCTTTGTGGGACCCCAAATTGTACCGGCTTAGAGGAAGATATTACATCGTCTATTCTTACTGACTGATACCGATTTTCCAAATAACTTTTTAACAAACGGGTCGATTTTTAGTTTTATACATTTACTAAGTAGGATATCATGGCTAATGCTATCAAATACTTTAGAAAATCCAACAATATAAGAGAGAGATCTTTTTTTCGTCTATGTGGATAGATGTGGTCTAAAACCATTTTGGGTTTGTGATAATAAGTGGTCTTCTTCAAGATATTGCATGAGCTGAACTGCAACAATTTTTTCTAGTATCTTAGATAAGACTGCTAGAAGTGATATAGACCGATAATTGTCGACTGCATCTGGGTCACTATTCTTGAAAAATGTTATTACATGAGATAGTTTCCAGTCGGTTGGGTAGAGACAAGTAACAATGAAGGTGTTTTTACAATAACGGTTAGGTAAAAACTTATCATGGGTAAGGCATCTCGTATGAAACGGAGAGAGATACCATCAGATCTAAACGTCTTTGAGTCATTCAAATCCCTCACTACCAATACAACTGTATCTAAGTCAACGGGTTGCGGTCTGAAAAGGTTATTCGCGATACCTTGAGGTATAATAGTATCTATAGTGGGCAGATTATTATTTGCATTCAAGATCCTCCACTCCTACTACTCTATCCACATTTAGGTTATTCTACTAACTTTTAAATCATCTCGAAGATAGATACAAGTTCCTCCTCCTCTTCCTTGGTCGCAACGATAGATATTAAAATTTGAAATGTTTACAAAATTGTCTCGGATACCTGTATCTAGCCATGTTTCACCTATACATAAAAGGACTATTTTTCTTTCTTTTATTAACAATTCCACTTCATGAAAATTCGATAATAGAGACTGGGCATTTATGTGTTCTATTGTTAACAGGTTTCCCACATCCTCTTGTGATAGCGATCTTCACTGTACCTTCTGCAGTGCCATCTTCCTGGTCGTTAGCCTACGGATCGTAAAAGCATCCCTGAGAAGACTGTTCTTTTTATCTTGGGGTGATGGCTGGAAAAATTATGAATGAAAGCATTCACGGTATACTTTGAATCTAAATCCGTTGTCGGTTCTCATAACGACTGTGTCAAGAAATGGTGGGGTTTTGTTCCGTTCTATTACCAAATTGAACTTTATGGATGGAACCAGACCATTCAAAAGTTCCAACAACTCCAAGGGGTCACGGGCATATAGAATTTGTGATCCTGAATTCTTAGAAGAGGAAATTCAGAACATCTATGAAACTGCAAGATAATTATGTTACACAGGGTATTTTATTGATAGTTGCCTCCAAAGTGCCAAAAAAGCATTCCATTGTCACGAAAGTCCAAGGAATTTTGAAATTGAAAATATTTTAGCTTTGCCATATCGCTGGGAATTTTTATCAATTGTACGTATCCTGAAATGTCTAAAAAGTAATGTTTTTAGTAATAATTTGTCTGTCAAGAATGCATTGTTCTGTAATAAACCAGTGATGCCAACAGGAGGAGTGTAAAAAATCAACTGCTCTATTTATGATGTACCTTATATTGGACAGTCTGGTAAGGAACTAAGTACGAGAGGTACGCAGCATAAATATAAACGTACGGGTTGCAAAACAGTTCTTTGAACTTTGAACACCCTATCGACTGGAATTCAGCTAGAGTCGTTTTTAGAAGTTCATCAATGCATGACATTATTAGTTGAAGGATGCCTCATTAGTTCTTTTAGTAACATGAATATGAGCGATGGTTTTTTAAGATGGACGAATTGTTGAAAAGCTTTATTCTTGATGATTTAAAAGTTAAACAAGTTGTTAAATATTTTACAATCACATAGTTTTGTACTGCGATTTGTAGTAACTGCATATTTCCACTAAGTACGCTTTTTTTTTTTTTACAATGTTTATTTACATATTTAAGTAGTTTGTTGACTCATTTCATTGTTATTGGTGGCCTCATGTTGCTTTCTCGTGTTATTTGTTCTCTTAAAATTGTTTAGTACCCTGAAGGTGAATTTGGAATAAAAGTTGAAAGTCTTGGTGCATACTTCTTTCATTTTCCCGTGAGGATCTCTTATATACTTTACCCACGAGACCATTGTGGAATTGCAAGATATATATATATATATATATATATATATATAATATATATATATATATATCTATATATATTAAAAGTAATGCAACGGAGGAAAATGAAAACACGAGAACTGCCGATATATTTCGGTCTTAACGACCGTTTACTTGAAACGAGATGATCAGAACAAAGAGAAACACAGTGCAGGTAAGCATATACAACGGACATTGCAGGATTAATAAAAGGTCCAATTCACTTTAAAGCAACGAAAAAACGCCCATGGGCAACATTAAAGATTTTAAAAGCATCCATCCACACGTTTCTTTAAAGTGAATTGGACCTTTTGTTAATCCTGTAATGTCTGTTTGTATATGCTTAACTGTACTGCGTTTTTCTTTGTTCTAATCAGTCTTGCCTTAGGTAAAGGGTTCTTAAGACCGAAAGATCTCGGCAGTTCTCGTGGCATTGCGTTTATTTATACATAGCATCACGTTTTATACATTTTTGTGATCAAGTTATTCACAAACACACATACACACACAAATATATATATATATATATATATATATATATATATATACATATATATATACATACATACATATATATATATATATATATATATATATATATATATATATTATATATATATATATAATGGGACCTTGTTTATTGGACATTTCTGATGTCGAAATTTCCATTTTTCGAACAAAATTTTCCAGAAAATTTTGTATTGTTTGTCGAACAAATGCTCGTACTTACAACTGACTGATTATCTAGTTTTATACTTGTATTCAATGGTCTACTGGGTCTTACAATTTGAACTATTAAATTTTTTTTCTTTTACAATATATGGTTTAATGATAACCATATTCGACAGAATAAATAAAAGTAAAAAGCATTTAATATACAATTTAGCTTTCAATATAACACTTAGCATAAAAGATGTATAAAATCGTACATAACCACAGTGACGTCACACCCAGCTGACTTGAGACTGAGGAGAGAAGGAAAAGAGAGAGTTAAAATATTACTGTATGTATGTAAAAGCAACAACAATTCACATAAAAAAGGAATTTCTCAATAATTTTAACGTAATGATAAAATATGAAAACAATCAAATGCAATATAGAAATAAAAGAAAAAGAAAAAAAGTCTTAATTGAGCCAGTGTTCGGTGCGTCGAGTGAGACAGTCTAGTTGAACAATAATAACAAAAAAGTAAATGAAAAAACAAAGCTTTTCACAAAAAAATATAGCCTAAATGATTAACGAAATCATTCGTCATTGCGGAGATTTATGGCTAACTTGAGGTAGAGGGAAGGAGCATTTATATTTTTGAGGAATAAAGAATGAATGATTTTAAGTTCTCGTGCGTCGCGCCGTGGTATAGTTGAGGAGAGGAGAGACTGTAAAATCTTTACTATAATATGTACGTAAAAGCAGTACCAATTCACATAAAAATAAAATTTTATTTCATGATAAATTTAACATATGATAAAACATGAAAACAATCACATGCAAAACAGTAAAAATAGATAAATAAAAAAAAAAGCTTGCTCGAGTCAGTGTTCGGTGCACAGAGTGGATAGAGAAAGAGAGCGAGAGAGAGAGAGAGAGAGAGAGAGAGAGAGAGAGAGAGAGGAGAGGAGAGGAAAGAGAAGAAGTGCTCTGCTTCCCACTGACTTATCAGCTGGGCTGGGATGGTTATCCGCCCACTTCTTTCACTTACACTCGACTGCCCAAATCACTTTTATTTTTGTTATGGTAAAATATCTATCCAGTGACAATTGCTTTTTACAAAATTTTTACTACAGTAAAAGTAACTCAGCTCTATAATAAACAAACTGGCGCCACTTTCAGCTTCTGCGTGCCTTCGATTGTTTGTTTAAACGACTTCCTTGTGAAATGTTTTTTTCATCTCTCTTTCCTTTTCTTGCATTCTTGTCTTATTACTTATTTGTTAGCAAAATCCTCATGTTCGTTTTAAAAGTCTGCCTTTTGCCAACAGTAAGATGATATATTGTGGCATAATTAATCTCTTTTGTGCACTTAAGATCCAAGTGTAAACACGCTGATTACTCTCTCTCTCTCTCTCTCTCTCTCTCTCTCTCTCTCTCTCTCACAATATCGGACCCACACACTATCGATTCCTTTGATTATCCTTGTACCTAATATGTGAATAAAATCGATTTTGTTATCAACCCTTTGCATACTGAAACCAAATCGGTTCCTCAAACGGGTACCCGTCTCTCCTCCCCTAGCCAGCGCCATTTTTACCAGTTCGTTAATTGTAAAAAAAAAAAAAAAAAAAAAAAAAAAAAAAATTTTTTACTTCGTAGAACGTACTGTTTTTTATTACTTTACACTCTTAATTTAACTTTTGAGCACATTAATAAAAGAAAAAAATTGAAAAGGGGGACTTTTTGGGTTGGCTGGAACAGATTATCCTGATTCCCTTTATTTTTTACGGGGATATTTGTTTCATATTTTGGAGAAATTGTACTTCGAATAGCCTTCTGGAACGGATTAAGTTGAAAGTATGAGGTACTATTGCATATATACGTATATATATATATATATAATATATATATATATATATATAGATAATATATATATATCTATGTATGTATATATATATATAAATATAAATATCTATATATATATATATTATATATATATATATATATATATATCTATATATATATATATATATACTATATCAGACATTAGAGGATCAAGAGATCCCAAAATCCTTCAAAGTGATTTATTGGGCGTTTAAGAACCATGTGCATAATTTTCAAAGCTACAAATTAAAAAGTACAACAGAATTAAAAATAGACTCAGATTGGAAATTATAAGAAGTTATTTTTGAACACGAAGGAATGTACGTAAAGGGAGGTACAAGAGAAGTGAACAGTGAATACCGGGTAATGCTGAAGGCAAAAAGCTGAGTGACAGTCATGGTTCGTTTCAGTTCCAAGGGATACTCAGGAGGTGCGGAGTTAACTTGGTGGACTCAGTATTTAATTGAGGAACCAGATGTTTAATAAAAAGAGATTCGAGAACTGACAACTAGTGCTCTTAGGAGCTTTGATATGAAATTATCAAAACAATTTATACATATGCAGATGTAACAAAGGAAAAATTAAATACTGGGAAAAAATTCTGACCTGTTGAGTTTTTAGTTTTCTAAAGAAATCTGAAGAAGACTGATAAACAGATGTACAAAATTTACAAAACAGATGTTAGGGTAATTTTTATTTAAATGAATATACAAACGGTTTGGAAAAAAACATTCACACCTGAGAAGTAGAAAAAAAGACTGAAGAGTTGTAAGATCATTAGCGAGTCCAAGATTTGTAACCATGGCACTGACTCTGGTGCTAATGATCTTACAACTCTTCAGTCTTTTTTTCTACTTCTCAGGTGTGAATATTTTTTCAACCGTTTGTATATTCATTTAAATTACCATAACATTTGTTTTATAAATTTGTAGATCTGTTTATCAGTCTTCTTATGGATACCTTCTGCATTAGCATTCACTGGAGCAAGAAAGTCTTTCCCCAACTTCAAACCCAAGATACTGAACAGTCGCCTTCCCAAACTCACTCTTCTCTAGTCCTGCCGACTTGTAGTTTCTTGAAAACTTTCTTCAGAAAATGCAGATGTTCTTACAATATTGTAGAGTGAATGACTATGTTATCAAGGTATACACCTACTCCTTCTATAGATCCTAGCAGTTGATCCATTAGTCGTTGACACGTTGCAAGTGCATTCATCAGACCAAATGGCATAACAGTATACTGATACAGTCCAAAAAGAGTAATTAAAACTGACAGCAACTTAGCATTTTCATTTAAGGGTATCTGATAATATCCCTTCAAATCTATCTTAGAAACCAACTTGGCTTGCCCAATATTAATGATCAAGTGACTGATCTATAAGAGGCAAGGGATAATTGTCTGTCACACTAATGAAACTTAATTCCTATAATCAGTACACATCCTAAAGGAGCCATCAGGTTTCTTCACTAACACACATGGAGAACTGTAGTGACTTGAACTGGGTTCTGCTAATCCATGTTGCAGCAATTACTCAACTTCTGTCTTCAAAACATCTTCTTGGATCTTGATAAACTTTGATCTAATTTTCTTTAATAATTAATTTAAGGATTAAGTAAACTTTTGTCTTCAAGTAATAACAAATTTACCTGAGATTGTGAATTTCACTTAAAATTTTTTAATTTAGAAATAAATTTTTGTATTTAGAATTTATATGAGCGTTTTGCTGTACCACCAGTATTATATTTTATTTTGTTTAGGTAGAAATATGGAGTGGTAATTGTGCTGTTTTCCTCAAGTAAACTAGAACCAGGGAAATACTTAGATTTGAAATTGTTGAAGGAGTGACGCCCTTTAATTAAGATTACTTAACATCTATTTTAATGAACTTAGTCGCTTTCTTGATTGTTAAGTTCTATAAGGGATCACTTTTACCTTTAGAGTATTTAGTCCTTTAGTATTTGTGATGAAGGATCAGGTGTCTGGCTGTAGTGAGGTAACTAGTAACCAAGTCCTTGACGAAACTGTGCCCCAAGTAGAAAAGGTATCCCAGACCCAGGATTAAAAGAGTCCCTTTCTGTAACAAGTACAAATGATAAGTGTAGTAACCAGATGCTTGGCACTTTGGGTTAACAAGTGGTGTAGATAAAAACCTATACAAAGGTTGAGCTGCAAAAATATTGTAGAAAACTGGGTTTAAAGAATATATGGGGTCGTAAATTTGAAATCATTGATCTCATTATGAATACTCATAGAGAAAATCGCTCCAACGATGAGGAAATCAATTCTCAACAAACACCTCAAGTACCACCTACAGAAAGCGAAGTAATAAGAAAACTTCAAACAGACATAACTGAAATTAAGGTGAGACTTGACCAGAAGACGACAGAAATTGATGAATTGAATGAAATAATAAAAGCAGCAAATGTCACTATCAATAGATTAAACGACCGGCTAACTCATTTAGAAGAACATGTGAGAGATAGAAGAACGTTACCTACAAATGATGCTACGGAAGCTAAAACTCAGGATGCCAGTACATTAATATTGGGAGATACAAATTTGAAAGATATAAAATCATCTGATCTTGGAGAACACACGTTCATCAGAACAATTAATGGAGCTAACATCGACCTTTTAAAAAGTTGGGTCGCTGAAGAACTGAAGTGGGAGCCAGCAAGATGTATTCTGGTATGTGGTATGCAGGATGTATTGGAAGAGGAAACCCCGTCTAACATTCTGGATAATATGGGAAGCCTTATTGCGGAGCTCAAGAGAGTTAATGGAAACATGGAAATTATGGTATGCCAACTATTTCCAACTCTACGAACAAATGAACTAGAGGACATCATTAACCATCACAATAGCCAACTAGTGGAATGGGGCACAGACAACGGTATAACGATTATGAAATGCGAACTGTCTTTGAAACTAGCTACTGGAGAGGTGGATGAAATGTGTTTTCATCTGAATAATGAAAATCCTGGAATCTTCCTAAACAGATGTGGTGTCATAAGACTACTTGATTCACTCAACAAGCAATGCCAATATCTAAAGTTATGTGACGACTGGAAAAAAACGAAGATGTCACATGAATGGACAAATACACAGTTAGAACCAACCATTACACAACAAAGAAAAAATCAACGCCCCTCGATTTTCGGAAGACGGCCAACAAGTGAACGCGGCCAAGATCAAAGAACAGCTTTCAATGGAGGACAACCTCGAAATAGCAACCATCAACAAGCAGATAGCAGAAATTACAAGAGGCGATACAATGAAGAAGGGTTAAGAGACGAACGTAACCAACGTTATCAACACAGACCAGCTGGATGCTACAATTGTGGTGAATTTAACCACCGTCAAGGGCAATGCAGATACGACACAGAATTAAATGTAATATTGTTACAGATTGGGACACAAAGGGCCTATATGCTCTAGCTATGTTCAGTAGGAAAATGGCCAAGAAGAATGTGCCCCAGGTGATACTATAGAAGCGACTACTGTAAGGAGAGAAATACGTAATCAGTTAACTATAGAACACATAAATGCACAGTCATTATTAGCCCATATTGATGAAATAGAACTGTTAATACTGGAAAGAAACATAGACATTCTTTGTGTAAGCGAAACCTGGTTAGATTTGTCTGTTCAAGATAAGTTCATTCAGGTTAAGAATTTTAATGTATATAGGTGTGACTATGGAAAAGGGGAGGACATTGGTATATGTAAGAAATGATTTGAAGGTTAATAGAATATTGACAGATGTAGAGAAAGCTAATGGTGTTGAGGACGTCTGGATTAGTATACAGCATAAGAAATTACCATCTTTTATTGTTGGGTGTGTCTACCGGCATCCAAAGGCTCTGACACCCTCCTTTGATTATCTTAAAGAAACTTTTAAAAATGTATCTTTACGTAAAAAACCCGTGTTCGTTTTGGGTGATTTAAATGTGGATATGCTTGTTCCTAACAACAAATTAAGTAAAATAATACGTCAGTTAAATCTCTGTCAAACAACAATAACTAGGCCAACTAGAATAACAAGCACGTCCTCGACATTATTGGATGTTGTCATTACAATCAACAAATGATTGTATATTCAGATGTGATTTCCTGTCCCATTGCTGATCATGAGCTAGTAACTTTACAAATTGATATTTCTAAGCCAAGGAAATACCTTTAGTAAAAAGAACCTTTCGTTGTCTTAAGCATTACAGTCAGGACAGTTTTTGTAGTACTTTACTAAATAAGGCTCCAGATTTTAATTGTATTCTACAAACTGATAATGTGGATGTACAGGTTAATATTTTTACCAAAACCTTTGTTTGCTGCTTGGATGAATGTGCACCATTTGTGACCCAAGAAATTACCCGGCCCCCAGCCCCTTGGATAAATAATAACCTTAAAGCAGAAATGAAAGCTAGAGATGACCTACAAAAGAGAGCTAAAACAGATATACAGAACGAAACACTACAAGATCATTACAAAAACGAAAAGAAACGGGTTAATACTTTGATTAAAGCTAGTAAGTCGGAACACTTAAAGATAAATTTCGTAACTGTAATGGCAATGTGCTTAATAAATGGAAAATAGTTCGTGAAATGATCCCCAAAAATAATAATGCCCTTTTACCTGATTATAATGATAAGAAGGAAAAAGTAGAAGAGTTCAACCAGTATTTCTCAAGTGTTGGTTAGGACAGCCTTTGAAAAATCTCAGCAAAATCTAAATAGGAGCAATACTTCACAACTTTTAAGAAATGAGTCGAATATAGTTAATGAGAATTTTAATGACTTTTTTAGGCCACAGCCAGTTGATGTCGAAACAGTTATTTTAGTAGTGAGGAGCTTAATGACACGGGAGCTTATGGATCTGATTTGATATCCCTCCGTTTCATTCGGGACGCCTTACCGATAATTGCGTTTTACTTAACTGTCATAGTAAATACCTCTATAGTGACTTGCCTTTATCCAAGTGATTGGAAGTTGTCCCACGTTCTGCCCTTTTTTAAGAGTGGTGATGCAGATAATGTAGAGAATTACAGGCCGATATCACTTTTGCCAGTTATATCTAAAATTCTAGAAAAGATTGTGTCAATTCAAACTCATAAAATAACTCTAGGAAAATGATTTACTGTCCCACACAAACATGGATTTAGGTCTTATCTCTCTACTGAAACTGCGTTATTGAAAGTTACAGAAACTATTTTACAGAATATCGACGACAAAAAGATATCTTTACTTATTCTATGGGATCTTTCTAAAGCTTTCGATAGCGTTAGCCACAATATTTTAATTCATAAATGTACACATTAAAAATTGACCCTCTCTGGTTTAAAAGCTATCTAGAAAATCGTTACCAGTCAGTGAGATTAGGTGATGTTATATCATCCCCTAAACCAGTAGAATTCGGAGGAGTTCCACAGGGATCTATTTTGGGGCCAATACTTTTCCTAATTTATATGAATGATATGGTTACTGCTGTGCGAGACTGCATCTTAGTTCAATTCGCAGATGACAGTCAACTTCTAATGACTGGAACTATAAATGAACTAAATAACTTGATAGTAAGAGCAGAAAGAATATTAGAAATGGCGAGATGTTATTTTCAAATTAATGGATAAATATTAATGAGTCTAAAACTAAATGTATATGCATTGGCTCTAGGCAGTTCATATCCCAAATTCCTGAAGACACAAAAAATAAATTTCAATGGATCTGCAATTGAGAAAAGCATTAAAGTAAAAAATCTTGGGTATATTTTGACCAGTATATGCTATTTGACGGTCATATAGATGAAGTTTGTAGGAAGGTAAATGGTACTTTAATATACTTAAATAGAATTAAGGACCGATTTGATAGTGAAATGCGGGGAATGGTCGTTCGGTCTCTTGCCGTGAGCATCCTTGACTACTGTTTAAAGATCTGGGGCTCGACAACTAAGGAGCAGCTGCAGCGGATACAGAGGCTTCAAACTTTTGCAGCAAAAGTAATTGATGGGAAAGCCAAGAAGTATGATCATGCAACTCCAACTTTTAAATAACTTGCAATGGCTGGACAATCAAACAGAAGATTGATTTTGATTTTAATGTGTCATGACTTTAAAAGTTTGTTTTACATAATCTAATTCCACCATGGCTTTTTAATCTAATAAGAGTTGGAGATAGACGTAACAGACAAACTAGATTTAATGATGACCTTTTTGTTTCAAGAACCAACACTGATCTAGGAAGCAGAGCATTTGTTGTGCGGGGTCCATCAGTGTGGAACAAACTGCCAAACCAACTAAAAGCATTAACTAATATTAACTCTTTTAAACTGAATTTGAAAAAGTATCTATTGTCCAAATAATTTTACAGTAAAACTTTATATATATAATTTTAATTGAGCTCTTTTACACTATTACTCGATTTTAGCAGACTATTTATGAATTTTAGATTCCATTTTAAGATAAATGTTCATAACTCTAGTTTTATAAGTACCTGTACTTCATAAGTAATTTTGAAATCGAAATGTTATAATCATGCTAAAGATAATTTTAATATTTTAGAGAGATATGCTGTAATTTTTATAACAAATATTTTATCAAGGTAAGAATTATATTGAGCCTCAAGTACTATTATAAAAAGATTCATATTTTATATGCAAAATTTTCAATGTTTTAATTACTTTTATGATGTACCTATATGTCACAAATTCTTTATTGTTTTTAAAGTTGTATAAAGTAAATCTGTGTTTTATGTTTTATAATGATGTAAATATTTATGAAGGCACATGTAAATATCTAAGTTTTAAATGTAAACTACAATGTAATTTGTATTTATTGTAATAGCCAATGTAAATATTGGAATAAAGCTTATTATTATTATTATTATTATTATTTTATTGTGTCCAGACCCAGATCTTTGGCCACTTCCCCCCAAGTATTCATGGTGTCCAAACCCAGATACTTTCGCACTTTGTCACAAGTATTAATGGTGCCCAGAGACCTGGGAGGAAAATAAATCACATTATCACTCTAGCTTATACTGGTGATGTTAGGAATATATTTTGTTAGGAGAGTGACCATATATTTGTTTTTAAATTTTATTGTAGAAATTGTTATTTGAGAAAAATAGCTCTGTTCGATACTCAGGAATTTTTAGCAGCCCCTTCCATCCAAGTGTATCTGAAACTACTCTGACTAAGGCACAGTGGAGTGCTCTAGCATTAGCATGTGTTGGTCAGTGTCTAGCAACATGATAAAAGCAGAAAAAACAAATGCATTGCCATGCAAGCATTGATAGACTCTGGTAGAATAACTGATGAAGATGAATTAGAATTGGCTCAAGAGTGGTTGACTGTACCACAGACTGATCTTATAAATAAGCAAGTAGACAAGAAAGAGAAAAGTGATACAGAGTAAGAACTCAGATGCATAAAAGCAGAAGAAAGTTTGATTAGGCTGAAAATACAAGCTGAAAGAGAAAGAGTAGACAGGGAAAAACAATAAAGAAGAGAAAGCGAGAAGAAAAAACAGCAGAAGATGAAAGGCAAAGGATAAAAGAAGAAAGAGAAGTTGCAAGACATGGAAGGGAGATGGAATTGATAAGAGCTAGATCCACATTACCTGTAACAGAACCATCTAAGCTATTGCACTTCCTGAAATCTGTACATTTTACCTATTTTCTCTAAATAAATTTTGAAATTTATCAATTTCTCAGCCAATATTCATGTTTTTACAAAAGTGTATATATATACATACATACATACATACATACACACACACAGACTATATATATACATATATACATATATATATATATATAATATATATATATATATATATATATATATATATATATATATATATATATATGTGTGTGTGTGTGTGTGTGTGTGTGTGTGTGTATGTATGTATGTGTATATATACACTTTTGTAAAAACATGAATATCGACTGAGAAATTGATAAATTTCAATAATTAAATTTGAAATGAAATTTAATTAAATGCAGATTAATTCACAAGTATTAGATTAAAACAATTATACAATCAAAATTTATTCAAACTAATTAAACAAAACGAAGAGAATGCAAAAACAATAATATGAAAACAGATAAAAGCATTGACAGTACAAACATTAAACATATAAAAGAACAAAACAAAATAAAATTGCATCAAAAAATAATTTTATCCAAACGCTGTAAAACAAAAATGTCGAAGTGCACTTCAAAATATTTGTAAATTACGATACCTTCACATACAGTTGCAACTTCTCTCTCAAAAAGAAAGGCCTGTTACAATCCTCAACACTTTTGTGGACCACACACAGGTAATAATAACACTATGTTCATATTCCACAACTAATTAACATATTACTAAGAAATTACACAAAGCTAATAATATCGAGAGACCGATTTATACAAAAACATGAGTAACGTTATGGTAGTGAAACAGTCTCGCGAGCGAGAGAGAGAGACACACACACAGGCCTCCCAAACACCCAAGGTCTCAAAGCCGAATGAATAAAGTCTTCTCTATCCTCTTTTGACAAATTGAAAGAGATAAGAGTTACTTTATTATAGATATTAAATGGTTTCCTAGCAATAGAATCTTTAATTACTGCAAGCAAACATGAAATGTTACAGTTGTATGGAAGAATTCCGAAGGATTCTGATGCCATCTTGGGAGCTCCTTATGTGTTAGCATACGTGGATGAATAGCTCCCCTGTGTTCGTCACGGGACCGCTTAAGACGATAAAAGATTAGCTGGCTAAAGCATTCTTAAGTGGTGAATAACAACCTTCTCTTGAGGTTATGCTCCCTTTCCCTTCTCTCTGCCTACATATGTTTCAAATGTAATTTGTAACTACTTAAACATGTTATCTTTGAATATGGGAATCTGAACACAAAAATATACATTCCGAAACATTATACATAGTTTCTGAGGGGAATTGATTGTATTAGCAAAAACCATAATTGAATTACGAAAACATACATTATAAGAATATATATTGTGTATATAGTATATATAATATACGTATTTGTTATGTGTGTGTGTATATATATATATATATATATATATATATATATATCATATATATATATATATATATATATATATATATATATATATATATATATCTATATATATATATATGTCTGGTGTGTGTGAGAGAGAGTGAAGTTAAATATTGATAATTTATTTTTTTGGAGATTGTTGCAACGTCTATTTCAAAATGTAAATGGTAGGTTAGCCCTATGCATATGTTCCACACACGCACGAAAAATATTTGACATGTATGGGCATATGTTTGTATGACATGAATACGCACTTGTGAATGCATGAATATACTGCATAGATATGCCATCCACTGCTCCTCTCTCCCACCCTAAGCCCAGAAAATCCCGAATACGTACCCTGTCCAGCCACCCAATTTTTGTGCGATCATGAAATTCGATATTGCTTCCATCAGCACAGACTCCCGGCAGATTTTGTTTTGGGGAAGAGCGAATATCAGCTGCCATTGTTACATTTTACCTTCCTCTCCTCCTCTCGTATTTACGCGGTCAGCTCATTTTATCCCTTTTGTGCGGGTCCAGTTTTAAGACTGCCTTCTATCGTTTGTGTCCTACTTCTCATATTTTAGTGCTTTTTACCCTGATGTTTGCGCTGTCAGGTATTTCTTTTTCTCTTTCAATAAACAAAATATTTAGCACACTCTTCATTTGGCTAACTACTTGTTTTGTGAATATTTTTTCACCCATTTGTTTTGATTTTCATTCATTCATTAAGCGTTTCTCCAATATTTCATGAAGAATGTTCTTCTATTAGCGGTACACACCAGTTTATCAGCTTACCTTTCCTCTCCAGTTATGTAGTCGTGTATGAATACGCGTCCTCTCTATATTCAGTTTTCTCAGTCTGTTTTTTTTTATTATTATTATTTACAAATCAACTACATTTCCCTAATAAAATCCGTAATTGACTACAAGTGTCAGTAATCTCATTAATATGAACCGGTCTAATGACTCCCCATTTCAGAAGACTCCCCCAGTCAATTAAAACTAGGCTCAGTCTGCTCTCCGTCATGTGAAACCAGTTTCAAACGACTCTCAGTCGAATGAACCTAGTTTTATATTACTCTACCATCGAATGAACCTAGTTTGAAAGTACTCTATTGCCAAATGAACATAGTTAGAAATTACTCTACGACCTCTTAGCAAAGTTTGTTCAAAAGCAGAGATTGATGTGGTTGTCACTGTCACTGTGCCTTGAGTTGATTGCAGGTATGCTATGGAGTTCCAAAGAAATGAAGGAAATGAAAGAGTTTTCGGTGTCAAATATGTATCCTGAACATTTAGGAAATGACAATGAAAAAATTTTTTTAGGAGAAAGTGTCGGCCTTTCGTCATCCAAGACAACTGTCTGATTTTTGGACATAAGAGCAGAGCAGAAAGATTTAACTAGGGAGTATTTTGTTTGTGGTCGTCGCCCTTTAAAATCGAAGGAAGCTGTCGAAGTGGCTCGGTTTTTGTACGAGGATATTATCTGTCGTCATGGATATGTTACCATACAAATCAATGTCCAGGGAAGAGAGTTCGTAAACTGTCTCAGAAGCGCTCCACATGTTCACTGGAACAACACAGCGAATCACATCTACGAATCATCCTAAAGAATTTTTTATCATATTATTAATATTAATAAAAAGTTTGCTAATATAAAGCAACTATATTATCATAAATATGAGTGTACCAATTTAATTAGTTTAAAGCTAATGGATTAGTCGAGTGCAGCACACGAACTGTTCAAAATCTTCTTCGACATGAAACTGGCATCAATGTTTTCAAGGTGTCTTATTCGCATTGAGGTAAGTCATATCAAGGTAAACCTGTACTTATCGAAAAGTCTGTGCTTTTAATAGTATTTATTTTTCTTTTTTTTTTTAGATACATAGTGCAGGGCTCCACCAAGTTTCACCATTCAAGATGCTGTTTGGGCTGAGAACCTGCAGTACTACCCCAATCGAAATGGGACATGGAATTCGGCAATAAATGAATTCGCTGGCTTTACATCTAGATCAGATCACGGCGATCCTGAATTTGATTAGGCAGGTTTCCAAGCAACTCTCTCAAACCTTGAAACATTACAGGTTGGCTTTTTTTGTTTTGCTTATATAACATAAATTTCTTACAGAATGTTGTGATATATATATTATATATATATAATATATATATATATATATATATACATGATATATATATATATATATATATATATATCTATATATATATCTATATATATATATATATAGATATATATATATATATATATATATATATATATATATATATATATAAGATATATATATAATATGATATATATATATAGATATATATATATATATATAGATATATATATATATATATATATATATACTATATATATTATCATATATATATATATATATCTATATATAGTTGTGATATATATATATATATATATATTATATATATATATAGTA
Organism: Macrobrachium nipponense; assembly: GCF_015104395.2. Taxonomy (NCBI): domain Eukaryota; kingdom Metazoa; phylum Arthropoda; class Malacostraca; order Decapoda; family Palaemonidae; genus Macrobrachium; species Macrobrachium nipponense. The sequence goes on from NC_087211.1 coordinate 32,543,040, forward strand.
TATATATATATATAGTTGATTTATTAATTCTTACTGGCGTCGCAACGACGAGGTTATTGACGCCGTATATATATATATATATAATATAGTTGTGATATATATAATATATATATATATATATATATATATATATATATATATATATATATCTATATATATATATATATATATATATAGTATATATATATATATATTTATGTTTGTGTGTGTGATCTTTATCCGCCAGGTGAGTC
>NC_087211.1:32548272-32584089 GCF_015104395.2 Macrobrachium nipponense
TAGACTAAAAATACTATAGCGTTTCTTCATGAAGATGCACGGGATGAAACCAGGAAGGACCGACGAAAGATGTCTCCCTCCCTGTGCTTCATTCTGTGGGCCAGGATCAGATCAGGTCCCAAACGCGCGATTAACATATCAAATGAGGAAAATCGTCAAGTAACAGTTACAAGTGAAAACAAATAAGGTCCCGGTATCGGTGGTAGACCAGTCGAACAAAGAATGGAGAGGAAGACTCCTTAGAACAAGAAGTCATAATAACAAATAAGATAATAATTGCATATAAAAATGATCTGGAATGGAAGATAAGGCATTAATCTTGCAATGAAGTCACCATTCAAAGACCGTCGATTAAAGCGCACTGGAGCGACAAAGGTAAGGGGTGCAGTTGCGTAAAAAACTTTTCTGAAGACCTTGTTTTGTTGTTAAGAGCAATTTCATAGTTGAATTGAATATAAGTAAAGGCCAAGCACTGGGACCTATGGGGTCATTCATTCAGGGCTGGAAGGGAAAATGAGAGTCGGTAGGCCTGAAAGATGATGGAAGATAATATGAACGGAGGTACAGTATAAGGAAAGAAAGGGGTTCCAGCTAGGAGCTGAAGGGACACCGCAAAAAACCTTTAGTAATGCCTACAGTGCAATCCGTGAGGTGCACTGACGGCACTCCCTTCCTACGGGGAAAATTTCATAGTGACAGGTACTAACGTTTGAGGGTAGTGGGTCGTACGGCTCTGAGGTCAAAGTAAGAGGTAAGGGATTGTGTTGATGGGGAAATAATAAGTAAAACGAGAATAAATAAATACATCAGTGTCTAAAACTAGAGCTTTACTCCGTTCTTTTCCTCACTCTGTTAAATTCAGATATGTTATATCCTAAAAAATTACTAGAATGTTAATGCTCTTCATTTCATGGAATCTGTAACGCTACATCCCTTCTAGATGCACAAAAACGAATTATAAACCCACCTGAAGCGGAAGTTTCCAGACTGAAGCAGCAGCGCGGAAGAGACGAGAAAATTCCCTTCTGGTTTCAGAACGACGACGTCTTAAAAGCCGACATGCAAAAATGTCATGCTCTTGCGGCCTCGTAATATCTTAATGGACAAACACTCAACCTCACTCGAATGGGAAGTTTCCAGAAGTTAGACGCCATAGTTAACGGGACTCTTATCTACTTTTCATTGACCATTAAGAAGACTCCTTTAGCCAGACGTATACCTCCATGATGGGCCTATAAGGGCAGGAGGTTTAAGTTTATGGCTTCATATTAATATGGAATTTAAACTTTGAATAAGAGAAATATGAAAAGGGAAAGTGGATGCGAAAGTAAACGTTTTACGGATACCGTGTAACTTTCTACATACTCTCTACGGCACCCTAAATTTGTTTGAGCTTGCAATATATATATATATATATATATATATATATATATATATTATATATATATATATATATATATATATATTGTGACGAAGTGCCAAGTATCTGGTACTACACTTACCAATTATTGAATATTACCTCACCATAGCTAGACACCTGAACCTTCATCACAGGTAAAATACGACTGAATACTCTAAAGGTAACAGTGATCTCTTAAACAACTTATCCCAGTATTGTAAAAAATTCAGGACTAAGTTTCATTAAAACAGATGTGAGGTAATCTTATATGTAAATTAAATTAGTGAAAGGGCATCAGTCCTTCAACAACTTTAGAAGTCTAAGTGTTTCCCTGATTTCTAAAGTCTAAGTACTTCCCTAGTTCTAATTCACTTCAATTAAATTGAAGGAAAACAGCTCAATTACCACTCTATGTTTCTACCTAAACAAAATTAGATATACTGGTGAAAAAGAAAACACTTATATAAAAATTTTTTAATAAACAAATTTATTATCAAACTCAAAATCTATAAGTGAAAGAAATCATAATCTCAGGGAAATTTACTGTTACTTGAAACAACACAAAATTCAATTAATTCTTGAATTGATTAAGTAAGATTAAATCAAAATTAATTTATCACAAAAATCAAGAAAATTAATTAAATCTATCGAAATTCAAAAGTGTTAGGCAATAATTAAATTTGAAATTAATTCACAAGTGCTAAACAACAGTAAAACTTGAATAGAATTCTAATTAAGTGCAAATTAATTCACAAGTGTTAACTTTAATTAAATATGGAACAACTAATTATTGAAAACAATTAAGCTAATCAAATTGGAAATGCAAATGAAATTACAGAACAAAAATGTGGAAAATATCAAAATTGCAAAAAGCACTAATCACACAGAATATACACTCATAAAAAAAACACCTCAATAAGAAAAAAATAGACAAATGCACAAAATAACACTTCAATAAGAAAAATGGATAAATGCACAAAAAATCACTCCAATAAGAAAAATGGATAAATGCACACAAAAAATCACCAACACCAAAATGTGGAAAAATTGTAAAAGTTCCCCTGGAATAACTCAAGCACTTTCAGTATTTCAAGTTTAGTGCACTGAACTTATTAAAACTCTTACCTTTGTATACCAATTTTAGAAGGTCTTTTTCGAAATCACCAATAAACACCTACACACAAGTTTGTTCAGATTCCACATTAAGCACTAAATAATACTAAATAACTCTAAGGCCCCGTCCACACGAGCGAGCTCTGCTCGGTAAACTTTGCCTCTTTGCGAGCTAAGCCTGTCGAACGCATTTATGCTGCTGTCCAAACGACGGTGGTTGGGTAGTGAAAGACTGGAAGTGACTGACACAGGATCAAGTTGTGTAGGGCAACATGGATCGCAGGACACACAAGACGAAAATCGCGCTGTCTATTGTTATAGCAATGTGTGCAAAGATAAAGGCAACAAAGCAGAAAAGGATGTGGTGTAAAGAGTGGTTACGAAGAAGAGAAGACATAGGAAGTCACGTGACAATATTGCGGGAACTGAAACATGGTTATGAGGCAGATTTCATCAACTATATGAGAATGGACCCTAACATTTTTTATAACATCTTATCGAAAGTGGAACCATATATAATAAGAAAGAAATACCACACATGAGGCAAAGCATTTCAGCTGAAGCTCGACTGCATGCAACATTACTTTTTCTGTCAACAGGATGCAGCTACTGATCACTACAATACAGCACAAGGATTTCCAAGCAGAGTTTGAGTGCAATAATTCCAGAAACCTGCAAACAAATCTATGAAGTCCTGAGGAAAGCCTACCTTAGGGTGAGACTTACCAATACGTAAAACATCAAATTCACACCAGTCGTATATTTGATAACAGTGGCGGATCTAGAAATCTCTTATAGAGGTTGGGATGTACTTATGATTATCATTTATATATGTAACGTGCACACATACAGTACACATATAACAATAATTATATGTATGCACACACGCACATGATGTACATCATATGCACATATATATTATATGTACTAAGAGGAGAGAGAGAGAGAGAGAGAGAGAGAGAGAAAGAGATAGATAGAGAGAGAGAGAAGAGAGAGAGAGAGATGAGAGAGAGAGAGGAATAGAGAAGTAGGAGAGAGGGGGGGGGGGGGGCGAGAGAGAGAGAGAGGAGAGAGAGAGAGAGAGAAATGTGAATCAATTATAATTGTTACATTGATTCCAACAGCTATAGCTTACAAAAAATTAACTGGTGAAGTTGCTTTTGCAAATGCAAGTATTAAAAAGCAGCAGTATTAGTATTAGTAGAAAAAGTGGTAGAACCAGTATGAGTGGTAGTAGTAGTAGTAGTAGTAGTTGAAATAATCATTAACCAAGGAAATTTTTGCTCCTAACTAATGATTTATTGAAACAAAACAATGTTCTAGTATTCATATCCATGGGGGGGGGGGGGGGGGCGGGGGGGGGGGGGCGGGGGGGGTGGTGCACATTACAAGTGGCCTCCTTAAATCATTCACTGTCTGATAAGTTATCTTAGCTCAAATCGATGTCATAAAAATCATAGGTAATGACGTGGAGTGTGTGTGTGTTGCTTATTGCGGAAGGATCAATTTTTGTTGCCATTAACTTGTTACACGATTACGTCATCAGGAGAAACTATCTATATAGCCTGCGTAATCAGTATATAGTTATGGTGCCTGTATGCATAATGCAGAACTGCATCATTGAATGCATTAAAATACTCCACCTTGATTTGTTTATGAACGGATTATGCATATACTGAAACAAATCGAGTTTAAAAGAAAATAACTTTCACTTAAGGAGTAACCTAATAACTAATCGTAGATGGCCCCAGAGAAGGATAATGAACGGGATATCATAATTTTCCAAACAAACTATATTTACGAACGTAACCAATTTTATTGTCTTTATACATGTCAACATGTACAGTATGCACAATGATAAATATGAATAAGTAAATAGTCAAAATAATTCAAACATATCTTTAGACATGTTTCGTTCATGCAATGACATTTAACACTTGTGTATTGTGATATGGCATATTTATGACCACATTTCTGTCTCTAACAACTCACTCTACAATCTTAGTTGACGCAGAAATCTTGCCTAATTTACCTAAAAACAGGATGTCATTAACAAGTTTTTGTGCATAAATTCTGTTCTCCCCAGACATTTGTCTGAGGTCATTAGCAATTACAACACCTAAAGCAATACATTCATCATTGTTAATCATATCCTCGGATGATGTTAGTGTTTGCAGCTGATGGAGAGCTTCCTGTAATACATCATCAGGGGCACAAAGCGTTTTGGTTGCTCGCTTTCTGCTCGTTGAAGGGATAGTTGCAAGTTTTCCGCTCGTTACCGGTATAGGTGTGGCCTCGCGTTTCTGGCTATTCACATTAGCGTTTGGAGTTGAGGAAATAGTGTCGGTCATACCAGAGACTGTTGGAGTGTCTGATGGCGAAGCAACGGGTATCTTGGAGTAACAGATGGTTCGTCAATTTCCAACAGAAGTGGATCGTTGAATATCTGAAATACACGCGCATTGATTAGTTTTAGTTGGTTGAATTTTTCGTGTGTGTGTGTGTGTGTGTGTGTACATATTCATAAATGGCTTGATACTATTGGTAACCAAGAAGTACACTTGGCATTGTGTATATGTTGGCAACCTCCACATTTAATTGTTCAGAGTGGTTTGGTCTGATAAAGTAGCACCAGTTTCCAGTGGGATATAATTTACCAGGCCATTTGAAAATTATATTAGAGTAATAACGAAATGCGTGGTGGGATTCATTACAATTAACCAATATTCAAATACTGAGTTATAGTATTACAAATAAGGGAAGACTTATTGATGATATTTACAATAACACCCACCACAATATTTCATGAGGAGAGAGAGAGAGAGAGAGAGAGAGAGAGAGAGAGAGAGAGAGAGAGAGAGAGAGAGAGAGAGAGAGAGAGAATACTTAATGGAGCATGTAAATATAACGTCGTATTGCTTAAGTGTATTTATGCGCTCTTTTTGTATTTACAGACTTCTTCAACACCAGAGGAATGGAAAAATGAGAGCAACGATTTTTGGAGAATGTGGAATTTCCCAAACTGCCTAGGAACCATTGACGGCAAACATATTGAAATACGGCAGCCGCCTGGTACCGGGTCCTATTTCTACAAAGGCACTTAAAGTATCATTCTTATGGCTATATGTGATGCTAATTCAAGTTTCATCTATGTAGATGTTGGTGTAAATGGACGGGTGTCTGACGGAGGTGCGTGGGCGAACACCAGTATCAGTCAGCGTATTGTCAATCACACTGCCGGATTGCCAGAGGATGCCAAGCTACCCGGGAGCGATAAAACCTTGCCATTTGTCTTTTTGGCAGACGACGCTTGTCCTTTGCAACGTCATATAATGAAGCCATATCCATACCAGAAACAAACTACAAGCGAACGGATATTTTCGTATCGACTCTCCAGAGGACGACGTACCGTGGAAAATGGATTTGGAATGCTTTCAAATAGATTCCGAGTGTTCCTTGCACCAATCAATTTAGCCCCGGAAAAAGTTGACATAATGGTACTTGCATGTACTGCTCTCCACAACTTTTTACGGAAAGATGAAATAAACCAGTATTCACAACCTGAGGGGTGCTTGGAAACCGAGAGTGTCTCTGATGGGATCGTTGCATCAGGGGAGTGGCGACAAACGAGTTCAGATTTGCTAGGACTTCAGGTGGTGGGGCGTAATGCCAGCATTGAGGGAAAGGTGGTGCGAGAAAAGTATATGGAGTATTTTCATTGTGAAGGAGCAGTGCCTTGGCAAAACAAATTTCTTCATGACAGCAGAAATGTTTCTTATGATGTTTGAAATATAAGTGGGATAGTAAATATATGGGTATTGACAATATGCAACAATTCATTGCATAAATGTATAATGGGAATAAATAGGGTTGACAAAAACATTTTTGTTTCTTTTATCAAAAACCATGTATTTGATTTTTCTGGTTTTAAACTTTGTTTTTATGGATTTTTTTTTCAACTTCCAAATTTTGTGTTTTCCCAGGAAGCTAGTTTTTATTAACTCTTTCTGTCTTTCCCGGAACCAAATTGCTTTGAAAGCATTTGAAGAAAAGTATAGTACAGATTTGGATAGCAGATTAATAAGGTAACATGACATGAGCATCTAAATAATGATATGGCAAACTAGCAACTGTTAAAACACTTCCAAGCTAAAGCTACCAGCCTGCCTGGTAACTTGGCATTTAAAAGCAATCACAACATAAATAAATAAATAAAACATTTTTTTCCCTTTTTTGGCTGGTTTAAACCATGGTTTAAACTGCGACCTTGAGAATAAATATACCTAATGGATAATGTTTTTGTTTTTTTTTATCTGAGAGAGAGAGAGAGAGAGAGAGAGAGAGAGAGAGAGAGAGAGGATAGAGAGAGAGCGCGAGAGAGAGAGAGAGAGATACTATACATAACTCATGGTCTGATAATTCCGAAAATGATGTCTCCTCACTACTGTCGAGGTTTGACAGTGATGGCCGTACTATATCACCTGAATTTAAAAATGATAAGGCGTTGAAGCACCATAATTTTGGTGTGTACTGGTCTTCGCTTCCACTCCTGATTTTTTGCCCATAACTACTTTGCGCATTTCCCTCCGATGTTGATTTCGAAGCAGAGGTAGTTTACGCTTTACCTCTACTTCATTCATGTTTGCAACATATTGCTTTAGATGTGCAGTGATTTCTTTAATTGCTGCCGTTCGTGCCTCACTGACTATGTACACTTCCTTTCGTACAACTTTTATTAGGTTCAGAGTTACCTGTCGAGACCAGTGTTCCTTGGACATGTCTGCTGGTTGAAGGTGGAACACGAGAACTGACGGCTCGTGGGTACTGCAGAGGTGATAGGAACTCCACTGTCCCGTGACGTAATTTTTCTGCCATTCTCTACTGTTTACGTGAAGTGAATATAGTTGTTTGTAAAGGGATACGGGCAAGGAGTAATTTATGTACTTAAATTATATTGAGGCACAGACATATCTGTGTATGAAGACATTTGAGAAAGTAAACAAGTTGATAAAGCACGTAGCAACAAATAACCCAGAAACATTCATCGTCAACGAAATGTATAACAATATCATGAAAAAACGTAAACAAAATAGTAAGCAGCTCAGATCTTTTAAGGAAATGAGCTCAATAAATAATATAAAACTGAGAAAGATATATATTTATGAAATATTTAGATTTTATAAGAGCCAACTCCTTTAAATAACATGTGCTGTTTTGATGGCGATTAAGTGACGAATTTTCCGTACCAAATATTTTATGACACATCTAGCACCATGCCTTCATTATCAGGTTATGGTTATCGACCACCACTCTTTGTCAACCCCCAAAGGATTTAAACTTTTTTGTTATTGGAAAGAGCTTATTTTTCTGTATGTTTTTGCGATGTGGTTCATTAAGATATATGTTATAATACAGTACACTACATAATTTGCAATTTAGAACTTTTATTTAATTGTTTCATTTATAAGATTAACCTTAATTACGAGTATTAATCATTTATAAGCAGTGCATATATATTTATATATATATATATATATAATATATATAGTATAATATATATAAATAATAATAATAATAATAATAATAATAATAATAATAATAATAATAATAATAATAAGTAATAATAATATAATAATAATAGTAGTAGAATAATAATAGTAGTAGTAGTACTAGTAGTAGTAATAGTAGTAGTAATAGTAATAGTCATCGTCATCGTCAATAATAATGATAATAATAATCTTTAAAATAATAATAATAAAAATAATAATAATGATAATAATAATAATAATAGATAGATAAGTATATATATTATACAATATATATATATATATTATATATATATAATAGTATATATATATATACACGTGTGTATGTGTGCGTGTATATATACATAAGTGTGTGTGTGTGTGTGTGTGTATGCGTGTGTGTGTGCGTGTGTATGTATGTATGTATGTCTGCATATATATGTATATATCTGTATATATATATATATATATATATATATATATATATATATATATATATATATATATATATATATAGATATATATATATATATATATATATATCTATATATATATCTTATATATATATATATATCTATCTATATATATATATATATATATATATATATATATATATATAATATATATAGATCTATATCTATATATATATATATATATATATATATGATATAGATATATATCTATATCATATATATCTATATATATATATATATATCTATATATATATATATATATATATATGCAAAAGCAGATGTATATTATTCGTAAGTGACAGCATGTCTTTAGTGTGACAGCTTTATCCCTTTATTAGAAGACGAATTTCCGTCAGGGAAGACCCTTGCCAGGCAAAGCCTTGATACTTGGCTAAACATTAGGGAAGCCCTGTGCGAAGCTTTGCTCGCGGTTTCTCCATTTCTGACGTCACACCGAGCAAAGTTTACCGAGCAGAGCTCGCTCGTGTGGACGGGGCCTAAGAAATATGAAATCTAAAAGTTACGAGTGACCAATCACTAAGTACAAAATCTTTACATTAATATGGAATCAAAAAATGGAGAGAGAGAGAGAGAGAGAGGGTGGGATATGATCTCTGTACCCCAGGAGCTCAAAGTCCGTAATGAATGCTCTCTCTCTCTCTTTTATGGGCGAAACATAAAGGCCCTGATGGGCTCCAATCATTTTTGGATCCGAAGTCTAGCTAATATCATAACAATTCTCTTTTGAAACAATAAGTAGAAAGAAAGTGAGATTACAATCATAACTAACATTTATTATAACGTATTTTAATACGAAAGGAATAATTATTTATATTGAAAGCAAAACTAAATAACGTCACTTCCCAAGATGACGTATGGTTAAACAGGTTCTAGAATATTCTTGTGAAAAGATGATGCAATACTATAGGAATATGGTGAAATTTCTATTTCAAGATTTAACCTACTTACGAGTCTACAAATTCTCTTTAGATAAATTGAGAGATATAAAAGTTAATTTACTAGTAATATTAGATAGTTTTACACTACAAAAACATCTCTAACTACTTACATGAAATAAAAAGGCATTGGCGTACGTGAAAGAAACGTTTTTATGCTTTTCGAAAGATGGTGTAATCCTTCCACGTGATTACACGGCAAAGACAAGTGTGAAACAAGATACGAACATAGCATGTTTAAAAAAAAGAAATTGGAACCACGCTGCCCCAACTGATGACAGATATATTCCTGCTTCAAAAAGTTATTTTTCTTCTCACATTCTGCGTTATCTTAACTTTTAAATTATGTTATGCGAAATCTGAACATACATTATCAGAACATACTACCTTTAAGCTAAATAAGGAATCTGAAAATATTGCAAACACTTTTCCAACATTTCATGGTCATATAGAGGAAATATGCGTTGCGAAAGCAGCATATATATATTATATATATATATATATATATATATATATATTATATATATATATATATATATATATATATGTCGGTAAACTTACCTTCTAAAATGGTCTTATCATGAATAGGTCTCTGCTTGTTGAGGAATAATATTACCAAGATCACGCAGACATTTTACTATTTAGGGTTTTTTCAGAACAAAAATCGTTGAGGATGAACTGTCTTACTATAACTTAACAAAGTATGCGACAAAAATAACAAGAAATACCGGAATTGAAAATACAAAGAGAACAGAAGATTAAAAAAATTAAAAAACACTAATAAATTGATAATTAGGATTAAGATAATGCAGATTAAAAATACAAACATAAAAAGAAGGGAAAATACAAATTAAACTTGCAAATACCAAGCAAATTGGTTGGTGATCTATGCCTTTCCTTCTGAGATACAAATCATACGACAAGTCATTCAGTTCCGGATTCATCTGCTCATCTGCATTATGAACAAAGACTCGAGTTCAGGAGGTCCAGCCCGCCAGAGCAGAAATCAGTACTTCAAAACTCCAGGTAGGTCAAGGAATGGTCATATGCTAAACTTTACTCTCTAATGACTGAAAAATGTTTAGAAAGAGGAAACCTTGTTCTAACAGACCTTTGATCAATTGTGAACCAGTATTGGATGAGTTCGTAAAAACAAATTTAAATTAATTTCAGGGAAGAAAAAAATCTCCTGTACCCTTTTCGGACCACATAGATACTATGCCCAAAGAAAGGTAATTTAATGTGTTCTACATCATTGGTAGTAAAATATACCCGTCCGCGACGAAGCTTCTCTTTTAAAAAATTTTCAGAATTTTGTGAAATACAAAAATGGGACGAGAGCTTTCAGCATAATCATTCTGAAAAAAAACAAGCCTTGATACAAAGTTAAAACCGGAACAAACATCCAAAGCGCTATAACAAGGATTGTCTGGAAAAAATTCAAGGAGGGCAACCTATGATTCCCTTTGCTCCAACTGTTCAGAACCACTTCATGCAAGGCTCAAACGATGCAACGCCAGATTGGCTTGCATTTCACAACTGAGATCAAAGACGGACCCTATACGACCGACATCAGTACCAGCAAGAAACATGACGGAAAACTACAGAACAACCAGTCAACCACCCGCGATAACAGCGTTGGTCTCTTGCAACCAACACCAGCACTCCCTTCTCCTCCTCAGCCTAATCCCTCACCGCGGTCCTCAGAGTCGTCCTGCAGCCTAGTGAGGTCGACTGTTTGTCCTGAAGTAGTACCTGTCGGTTTTCTAGTCAGAGTATGGCAATCCACGACCCTACGAGTGTCTTGGCGAACAAAACTCCAAACAGCTGCCAATCACCTTCATAGACAGTTGCCCTGTTGCACTTCCTAACACCTCTCCCTTCTTTGTTCGGCCGGCTAATTCTAGCGACTGTATCTTCCAACTATCACTCTGTCTTCTACTTAAGCTGTTGACATGTATTCTTCTTACTGGAAGGAGATAAAAGCATAACGAAGTTGTGCGCTTAAATTCCAGTCCTCTTTAGGACATGCACGTACCAAGCCGTTAAATATACTGATATAAAACCGTTCTCCTCGAGAGATACAAACAGCCATACGTAATCCCTTTATTCAAGGACAAAAAAAAAATCTCCCTCTAGAAAGCTTTCCTTTTCTTCCATCGATCCCTACCTCTAAAATTCGATGCGTTTTACTTCGCTAACTCTTCTCGATAAGTTAAATATGGCACGGCCCATCTGGGGATTTATTTATTTTTCCCGACTTTTCTCAAACAACAAATGTTATAATTTATCCTCCTACTGACGGGCGCTGATGGTTGAAAGGGGTTTGTAGTCTTATATGTTGAACATATCCTTTCATCCGACCATGTTTACTTTCAAAGCATGAAAATAAGTCATTTTTTTATTTATGACAATTGTATCACTTTTAAGTCATCGAATGAATCTTACCGGTTGCTGTGCCAGGAAAGAGACCCCGTGCTGACATAACGCCAGCTTAATCATAAACAGCGTCAGTACCAATTAAATCTGTATTACCTTTGGAAAACAAACTGAGGTAATATTTAATCCTCAAGCCAGTAAATGTACTTTACCTGTAAGCAAATGTGTCTATTATGCCTGTATGTCTGTAAATCTGAACATCTAAACATGACCACATTTCCTGCTCTGTTCCACAAATAAAAGTACAACTAGGGTGATGAGAATTAATATATATATATATATATAGTATAATATATACATATATATATAAATATATATACATATATATAAATATATTTATATATATAAATATATATATATACATATATCTGTATATATATTAAATATATTATATGTATATATATATTGGCGATCATATTATATTATATAATATATAATATATAATATATAATATATAATAATATATATAATAATATATATATATATATGCATGTACACACACACACACACACACACACATATATATATATATATATATATATATATATATATATATATATATATATATGTGTGTGTGTGTGTGTGTGTGTTAGTGTGTGTGTGTGTGTGTCTGTGTGTGTCTGTGTCTGTGTGTGTGTGTTACCGAGGTTCTAACCTCGGTACAGTGTCTCAAAAGAAAAAAAGAATAATACCAAGTCTAGCATTTCGCTCACACTTATATCTCTCTCTCTCTCTCTCTCTCTCTCTCTCTCTCTCTCTCTCTCTCTCTAAAACGTAAGTAGGAAGTACAGGAAACCCATTTGTTCTATCAAACTAAAGTTTGTTAAATAAAATCAACAAAAAATTAATATAATTCATTTGAAATGAATGAGATAATTATAAGAACATTAGATCATTAATTGAGTTAACCCCCACTAAAGGTAATATACCTCTGAGCCTATTAAGCAAAACTCACAAAGACACAAGTCCCAAAAACTCAAATATGTAATTCCGTGACATGTGAAGTTGTTCCGCACAGTGCAGCTCATAATCAACTTCCGTTACGGGAAGCTTCTATGACATTTTTCAGGAGCAGCTCAGGAGAAGCTAAGTCAACAAGATGTTATCAACGTGTGCATTTCTTTGTCTCCATGCCAGCCTGCTCTAAGAGATGATTGCGTAAGCACTGACAAGTGTTTTAGTAAGCCCTGACACCTTCGATCGCCTTCCTCTCACAAAATCCCCGATGGAAGAATAATAATTCTACTCATTTCAAAAGGAAACATATATATATATATATATATATATATATATCTATATATATATATATATATATATATATATATATATATATATATATATACTTCAGGAGATTCCATGAAACAAATGGTATAAAGCCAAGTTTATTCATGACTCAGTGCATCATCAGTCTGTAAAAAGTAAAAGACAAAATAAAATACATTATTAGCATAAAAGGAATTCACAATGCAATTAAAATTTACAAGTTCAGACAGTAAAAAGTAAAAGCATAAAAAGCACATAAAACAGTAAATGTTTATATATATATATATATATATATATATATATATATATATATATATATATATATATATATATATATATATATATATATATATATATATATATATATATATATATATATATAATTAGTCTACATTTGAAGAGTTCTGAATTATCCACGGTAAAACAAAGGTTTGCTTATTTTAATAATTATTTCCAGTCATACTTTTCCAGGTCAAATATTATGTGATTCCTCAAATATCAGTTACAACAATACTGTGGACAGTTTAGATAATTTTTTCAAGTCGGTTTTAGTTTTCCGTAAAAGAAAACTATTGTATCATCTCTGTCTAGCCACCCGAAATTCTTTGTCCGCCACCAGATCTTAAATACTAGTGATGCTACAGGGCTGCAAGTTGTTTTGTTGATCATTCACCCTCCAGTCATCCAACATTTCAAATTGCAGCCCGCTAACCTCAGTAGTTATGATTTTATTAAAGGTTAAAGTTACATTAATCCTGCGTCTGCCAACGCTATAGGACAGGTCGCTGCCGGGCCATTGTTGAGAGCTTTATGGGCCGCGGCTCATACATAAAACTTGATTGTGTCATAAAAACTTCGTCGCATTTATTACTTGTTTGTATTAAGAACAATACAAGTTGTACTTAATAATAGCCCAGTGTAAAAAAAACCACTGGAAGTGCTTTTAATAATATTTGTGAAAACCACATATCAATATTTGGTCTTGAAAAACATGGCTTGAAATAAACTATTATAATTACCTACTGCTGATGATCTTTTTCCTTCAAGTTAATAAATCAAATAGACCTGTTGCAATGGGAAATCCCTAGGGCCTGTATATGCCGATTATTTTAGAGGTTTTTATGGAAAGGTTTGGTTGCATGAATACCCTAGTGTTTTCAAACCTTTGGTTTACCTTGCGTATGTGGAAGATACTTAAATTCAAGAAACCTTCACACGTAAATTTGTTTTATAAATATTTCAATTCTCGTTTCCCTATTATTTTTTATACTTCTGAATCAGAACAGGATAATAAGTGGTCCTTTTTGGAAGTGCAGATATATAGAAGTGAAGACATTTAAAACTTATTTTCAGGAAAGTACACTTAAGGGCATGGGGTTAGTATACTACCGCAGTTTCTCCGCAAAGTTATGTCCTTTTAATTCAGTTTGTACCATAATAAATAGAGCTTACAACGGTTGTTACGATTTTAAACTTTTTCATGAAGGCATTCGAGATGTTTCATGCTAGACCGGTGTAGATTGCTACAAATAACAATGCTTACTAATGAAGGCGAGACAAAGTCTTCGTTGGCTCAGATACAGAATTTTGGAACACTAAGGTCTCTGTTGGAGCAAGGTTTCCTCATTCTGGATATTTTCCAGCCATTAGAGAACTTAGCACAAGGCCATTTTTGCACTGACCAGGATTTGAAAGTACCGTCTTTCTGTTTGAACAAACTGGACCTTCTAATCTCAGGTATTAATCTACAAAAAAGATGAAACAAGTGCTGAATAACAACTTGTCCGATATCCAATTAACACTGATACGATTTCTCTACACAGCAGGTCAACAGCCAATTTACTTTTTATTTGCTGGTTTTAATTCATATTTCATCTTCTTTTTATGCATGTATTCTTAATGTTTGTATTTTTAGTATGTATTTCCTATTATACTTTGTTTGTCCTTTTTAATCTTGGGGATTATAGTTCCAGTTCTAGTATCTCTATAATTTGCTTAACTCATTTTGTAAGTTTCAACAAGGCAATTGATTTTACTATTTTCAACGATGTCTATGTTTTGTCAGTAATTTCAGCCTGATGATGAAATTATATACCTCGAAAGCTTATCTATTAAAGCTCTCTACCTGGCCTTGGTATATTATTCATCATCAAGGTAAGATTTCCAAGTGGCACTCCCATTTATTGATGAAATGAAAACCTCATACCAGAGAGGCACTGATCAGTCAGACAACTGTGTTTGCTCTCAAGGTTTTATGATTAACGATTTTTCAGTCGCCAACACCAAGGACTGATCACTGAAAATATGTTACAAGAAATAGATAGTAACCCATGGTAAAAATAAATTTTCATACAGTTGTTTTACCTTGAAAAATGAACCTGATGTCTTGAAGTCTGAGAAATATTGTCCGTTCCTTGAATTTGGGGTTTTCATATTAATTATAGTTCGACATTAATCTTCCGACTTGTAAGATGATATATGCGAGTACAAAATTATTGGAATGATTAACGACAGTTTTCATTTATTTATCCAGCTGGATTATCTATTCAATGGAGAATCTACACTAAGCATCAGGGCGTAAGAAACGTAAGGACCCTCAGAAAGTTTGTGCTGGCTATGATTTAGACAACATTTATTGTATAATAACCGACCGTGCAATTTGTATATAAAAGGAATACGCAGGTAACATTTAGAAAAGAAACCCGGGCTTTAAACATCCCAAGGTGCTTCTCTAGATAATTGCCAATCAATCAATCTGTATTTGAAGGATAGTCTACCTTAAGCGTTAATGGATGACATGGAGCAAAAGTCTCTGGGGAAGCAAGTTTAGGACAGGCTTTCAGCTTTTTCAAAGGAAGAACAGGTCATAGGAATCAGGAAAGCAAAATAATGAAGAAAAATTCAAAACTTATAAGAAGTAATAGAACATAGTAAATGAAGGAAAATGTGAACCGCAGGTGTCACGAGGCTCTAGTTCCTACACTTAGAATAATAAACTTACTACTTGACGGCTCACCTGATGGCTGATCTGATGGAACACTTGCTCTTTGCTCTTTGGATCTGAATATGCACACGTGTTTTTTTTATTTTTTTATTTTAGCAGTTGACGTTCCAAGGTATTTTATGCAGGTGAATTTTGTGAATCTCATTTCTCGTGTAGTTATGAGGAAATTATCATACGACTGATGTAATGAATGTTTGTCATTATAGCCTTATAACTCTTTAGAATGCTATAAATTTCTCACTTACTTCATGAAAAATTATCATCTCAGGTACCCAACGCGTGCAAACCTTCAGAATGAGGGTAATTAATAACAATTACTTCGCTTAGATTACTCGTTCCTTTACGGAAATATTCCACAGATTTAAAAATGCAGAGGTATGTACGACAGATTTCATTAATCATCCTTTTTAAATCATATTAGTTTCAGATTACAACTTGAATCTGAGAACCAAAAGACATTTCTTGCAACTACAGCAATGGGAATCAATCTGTCGAACAATCGTACAGATTCTCGAAAGCTCTCTCTATATATTAGTAGAGTTACATAACAATGGTTTTGTTTCTCCATTTTAAGATTCGTGCTACAGTGAGTATTTTATCACTATTATTTTTATTTATTTTTATCTATTTATTTATTTTTTTGTTTATCACAGTCCTGTAATTCGACTGGGTGTATTTATAGTGTGGGGTTCCGGGTTGCATCCTGCCTCCTTAGGAGTCCATCCCTTTTCTTACTATGTGCGCTGTTTCTAGGAGCCCACTCTTTTGCATTAGTCCTAGGGCTACTTCAGCCTCTAGTTTTCCCAGATTCCTTTAAAGGGATTTTGGAATCGTGCCTAGTGCTCCTATGATTATATGTACAATTTCCACTGACATATCCCATATCCTTTTTATTTCTATTTGAAGGTCTTGATACCTATTGATTTTCTCCCTTTCTTTCTCTTCAACTCTGGTGTCCAATGATATTGCGACATCAATGAGTGATACTTTCTTCTTGTTTTTGTCAATCAACGTCACGTCTGGTCTATTGCACGTATCACCCTATCTGTTCTGATACCATAGTCCCAGAGGATCTTTGCCTGATCGTTTTCTATTACTCCTTCGGGTTGGTGCCCGTACCACTTATTACTGCAAGGTAGCTGGTGTTTCTTACACAGGCTCCAGTGGAGGGCTTTTGCCACTGAATCATGCTTCTTTTGGTAGATCTAGTGTACCTATCCGCTGCGGCCCAGAGTATGGCAGTTGCGGTTTTTCTATGCAGCTTTACCTCCTGAACAAGAATTTTAAGTAATATTTATTCGGACGACTGTAATTAACGCCCAGGGGCCAGTACCAAAGGTAATATTTCAGAAGCACTCCGCACTGGATATTAAAATAAATAATCACCTACATGGAAAGAGCATGGGAAAAGCAATATAAAAAGTATAGTCATTATATGAGAGATTGAACGTGGTGGAATTAAATGAGCTTGATAAGTTTTTACCTCGAATTTTTCCTAAGTCGGGAGAGGTGTTCCCTCTACGGTAATGTTTACTTTTAATGAGCCCTCTAACTTACTTTCTTACGCAAACAAAAACAGTTCCAGTTACTCATTATTGGCTGAGAGGTGTGACATCGTTATGACGTCATGGGTTTCATAACCAATTACGTACGACTTTAGTCGAAAACTAAGTTTCACTAGCATTTCAGCGGAGTAATAAAGTTACCTGTCAGGTGTCCACTGGTATCCTTGTTTGACTGAATACTCGAATAATGAAGCAAAAAACAGCATTTTGTCTTCCTGTACCTATGGCAGAGGCAGTGGCTGGCCCTTCTGGCATTAATTTTGACAGACCTTCGATTTCCTACCGATTGTTTGCAGTGCAATGTGGGTTACGGTGAATTTTATCATTATTTGTCTAGTGGTGGTAAAGAAGTTGTGATTGAATATGCTCAAAGACATAATTTCATTCTAAAGCAAAAAAACTGCGAGTGTTGTGGAGCTACTATTTGTCGGATCTGCCATGGTAAGTAGCCTTACTGTAAACCCTGTGGCTAGCGCGCGCAGCGCAACATTACCTCTTGCCGTACATGCCGTGCTTGCCAAGAATCTTTAGATATGCGGATAAGGCGCGAAGCGCCGTTCTGCTACGGCCTTACTGACAGCACACATAAATCGATCGTCGCTGATATGTAGACGCTCCCTACTTTGTTTGTTGTTGTTTTGGTATCGCCACCATATTGGTTTTGGTGTTCTTCCGCCGATTTCGGTCGGCGGTCGAGTCGCCGTGTTTAGTACTGGCCCTTGGGAGTTAATTACAGTCGTCCGAATAAATATTACTTTAAATTTTTGTTCAGTGGGTAAAATAACATAGGAAAACGTCAATTGCCATAGTCTAAGCCACCGCGGATTGCTTCTGTAGAAATACCCTTCTTTTTATACTGGTTCTTTGCAAGTGCCGGATATTCGCTTGCTATGTGGTTTATAGTCTCGTTTTTTACATTGCACTTCCTGCATATGGGTGAGATGTTATTTCCATCTATCGTTCTTTGAATGTATCTAGTTCTTAGGGCCTGATCTTGTGCCGCTGTTATCATTCCTTCGGTTTCCTTCTTGAGTTCTCCCCTCTGTAGTCATTGCCATGTTTCATCGCTGGCCAGTTCTTTAGTCTGTCTCATGCATTGTCCGCGCATTGGTTTGCTGTGCCATTCCTATGTTCTGTTTGTCATTCTCCTGTCTCTGTATATTTCTGGGTCTTCGTCTACTTTTATCAGTCCTTCTTCACGTGTTTCCAGATATTGTCCTAGTGCTCTGTTCTCGATGTTGATGCAGTCCTCTATTTCGTGCTATGTATGGTCTGTCCATATTTGCTCTTGGGTGTAGCGTTCTGTGTATTGTCATATGTTTCCTAGTTTTCTGGTCTATGCTGCGGAGTTGTGCCTTCGTCCATTCCACCACGCCCGTGCTGTATCTAATTACTGGAACTGCCCATGTGTTTATGGCTTTTATCATATTTCCGGCGTTGAGTTTTGACTTGAGCATCGCCTTAAGTCTCTGCATGTATTCTTTCCTGATAGTGTCCTTCATCTGTTGGTGTTTTATATCCTCTCCTTCTATTATTACCAGCTATTTGTATCCTGTCTCATCTATGTGTTTGATGTTGTTCCCATCAGGTAGCTTTATCACTTCAGTCCTTGTTACTTTGCCCTTTTGTATGTTGACCAAGGCCATTTTTCTATTCCAAATTCCATCCTGATGTTCCCAGATACAATCCTTACAGCCTTGGATTACGGTATCTATTTCCTTGATGTCGTCCATGAACATCAGATTGTTATTTCTATTGCCTCTTTTCTTGAGTTGGTACCCAGCATCCATCTCTTCCAGTACGTCATTGGGATCATTGCTACTACGAAGAGCAGCGGGGACAGTGAGTCGCCCTGGGAGATCCCTCTCCTTATGTTAACCTCTGCTAGTCTTACTCCAGAGCTTGTAAGTATTGTATTCCAGTTATGCATTGTATTATTATTATTATTATTATTATTATTATTATTATTATTATTATTATTATTTTATTTGTATATCACAATCTGTCTACGCTGCCATTTCACAACCTGGTGCTTCAGATTACATTCTGCTTCCATAGGTGTCCATCACTTTCTTAATTTATGTGCTGTTCTTAGAAGCAAGGTCTTTTGCTTGAGTCTTGTGGCTACTTTTGCCCCATCTTATCTAAGCCTTTCTTCAGAGATATTGGTATCGTGCCTAGTGTTGTTCCGATGATTATGGGCATCAACTCCACTGGTATATCACATGGCCTTCTTAGTAAAGTCTGCACGGTCCCTCTCTCTCTCTCTCCTTTCTCTCTCTCTCTCTCTCTCTCTCTCTCTCTCTCTCTCTCTCGTCTCCTTCGTCGTCGTCTCTCTCGCTCTCGCTCTCTCTATCTCTCTCTCTCTCTCTCCTCCACTCTAGTGTTCCACGGTACTATGACTTATATGAGTGATACTTTGCTGCTAGTTTTATACCAGAGTAAGATCCTGTCGATATGCTTGCATCAGCCTACCATCCTGATACTGTATTTCCAGAGTAATATCTCCCGTTCATTTTCTACTAATCCCTCAGGTGGGTGTTGGGACCACTTGTTGAAGCATGCTATCTGATATTCCGTGCACAGACTTCAGTGGAGCTATTTTGTCACTAAGCCATATCTCTTTTCATACTGAGTCTTTGCTAATACTTGGCGATATAGTCTCCTTCAGGAGAAGGATTGCGAAAACAATTATGAAAAGAATTTCAGGAAACTCTCTTCAAATAAGCTGATTGGGTCAAAACTTCTCCACACTATTCTTGCAAAATTGAAATTCCTTCACTCGAACTGCATACCAGAACATCCAGATTTTTTTTATCAGTAACAAGCAGGTAAAAACAGACACCTTTAAAATGTTTTCTTTGTATCATGATATACTAAGCTCTAAATGAGGTCAAAATACCCGCATCCTTGATCCTTTAAATTTATCACCCAAAAGCGTTTGGTTCTAGAGGATTTCATCAAAATATTGAAGTAGTGAATCTAGCTGATCATTCATGCTTTCAGTTTACAAGTAAAATTTTTGGGAGACAAACAATTTTCGAATATTGGAATTCTAGTGATAGCCTAGTAGCAACGCTGTACGTGTAGCTTAGACGAAATAGCCAACGGGTCTCAAATACTAAAAATTAGTTTTCAATCAGGAAAATAATCTTTTACATAAAAGAACCATCAGTAAATTTATCCCGAATTTTTATACATTTTCGAAGAATTAACACAAAAGATACACAGTTCTCGAATTAACCTTCAGAAGAGTAATTCCCATTCTGAAAGACGTCAGTCACTTTTGAGAATGCAGAACTCCATTGTGACCCTGGAGCACAAAATGTTTGTGCAACCTTCGGTTTCTTTTCAGTTCTCTCTTTGTGTTTTGCCAAGGAAAACAGCTACATGAACTAAGGACTTTCATTAACGGTTGTTCGGAGATGATCTTTACACCACTGCTTTGGATGTTATGGAAAGAAAGCATTAATGGTAGTAGTTTTCAATATTCTTCCTTTTCCCCAAAAGGTGACTGGTTCCAGAGAGAGACAGACAGACAGACAGACAGAGAGAGAGAGAGACAGAGAGAGAGAAACGTGGCCATTCCCTATTCTATACTGTGAAGAAAACTAGCCACTTTGTACGTCTACACAGAGAGAAACCTTGCCAGCAAAAGGTTAATAATAAGAATATTGATTTGTGCGTTTTCATTTTATTCAAATGAAATAAAATATTATTATTATTATTATTATTATTATTATTATTATTATTATTATTATTATTATTATTATTATTGCCTATCACAGTCATCCTATTCGACTGGCTGATTTTATTGTGGGGGTTCCGGGTTGCATCCTGCTTCCTTAGGAACCCATCAGTTTTCTTACTATGTGTGCTGTTTCAAGGAGCACACTCTTCTGCATGAGTCCAGGAGCTACTTCGGCATCTGATTTTTCCAGAACTCAATAAGGAAACAGAGATCTTGGGATCGTGCCTAGTGTCCCTATGATTATGGGTACAACTTCCACTGGCATATCCCATATCCTTCTTATTTCTATTTGAAGGTTTTGATACTTATTAATTTTTTCTCCTTCTTTCTCATCTATTCTGGTGCCGATGAGTGATGCTTTCTTCTTGGTTTTGTCAATCAACGTCATGTCTGGTCTATTTGCACGAATCACCCTACCTTTCCTGATACCATAGTCCCAGAGTATCTTTGCCTGATCGTTTTCTATTACTCCCTCAGGTTGGTGCTCGTACCACTTATTACTGCAAGGTATCTGGTGTGTCTTGCACAGGCTCCAGAGGAGGGCTTTTGCCACTGAATCCTGGCTCTTTTTGTATTGGTTCTGTGCAAGTGCCAGACATTCGCTTAACTGATTTATGGTCTCGTTCTTTGCACTGCACTTCATGCATATGGGTGAGATGCTATTTCTATCTATCGTTCTTTGGATATATTTGGTTCTTAGGGCCTGATCTTGTGCTGCTGTTGGCATTCCTTCTGTTTCCTTCTTGAGTTCTCCCCTCTGTAGTCATTGCCATGTTTCATCACTGGCCAGTTCTTTAGTCTGTCTCATGTACTGTCCATGCATTGGTTTGTTGTCTCGTTCTTCCGTTCTGTTTGTCCTTCTGTCGCTGTATATCTATGGGTCTTTGTCTACTTTTGTCACTCTTTTCCATGCACTCCTGAACCACTCGTTTTCACTGGTTTTCAGATACTGCATCAGTGCTCCGCTCTCCATATTGATGCAGTCCTCTATGCTTAGTAGCCCTTGTCCCTCCTTCCTTTCGAGTTATGTATAGTCTGTCCATATTTGCACTTAGGTGTAGTGCTTTATGTATTGTCAAGTGTTTCCTAATTTTCTGGTCTATGCTGCGGAGTTCAGCCTTCGTCTGCTCCACTACTTCGGCGCTGTATCTGGTAACTAGTACTGCACATGTGTTTATGGCTTTTATCATATTTCCGGCATTGACTTTTGACTTTGGCATTGCCTTAAGTCACTTCATATATTCTTCCCTGATCATATCCTTCATTTAGTATTTTATATCCCCACCTTCTATTATTCCCAGGTATTTGTATCATGTCTCATCTATGTGTTTGATGTTATTCCCATCTGGTAGTTTAATCCCTTCAGTTCTCGTTTCTTTGCCTTTTTGTATTTTGACCAAGGCACATTTGTCTATTCCAAACTTCATCCTGATGTCCCCAGATACAGCCCTGACAGTCTTGGATTAGGATATCAATTTCCTTGATGCTCTTACCATACAGCTTCATGTAAGTCGCCCCGGACAATCCCTCTCCTGATGTTAACCTTTGCTATTCTTATTCCAGAGCTTGTAAGTATTGTATTCCAGTTGCACATTATATTTTTTAGAAAGTTGATGGTGTTTTCTTCTGCCGCATATATTTTCAAGCATTCTTTAGCCACGAGTGTGGTATCTTGTCGAAGTCTTTCTTGTAGTCAATCTATGCCTTACTTGGGTTGGTTTTCCTTCTCTTACTGTTCTTCATTACCATTTTGTCTATCAGGAGCTGGCCTTTTGTGCCCCTACACTTCTTTATGCAGCCTTTTTGTTGATGGGGGTTGTATAGCCTTTCACTGATAGTAACTTCCACATTATTGGTAGGCAGGTGATAGGCCTGTAGTTACTTGCTATATTTCCCTTGTTCTTGACTTTCTGTACTAAGGAGGTTCTCCCTGTGATCATCCATTTGAGCGCATGGTAGTTTGTGATACAATGCTAGAGTTGCTCTGCTCACGATATAGTAATGACTAGGTAGTTCGCTCTAGCAACGAATTTGGGACTCATTTGCGCATGTGATTTTGTGACGTCACACAAACCGGTCAAAGCGGCAGTTTACTGACATAAAAAGTGCCTTTTTTATACTTTGAAATGCGATTTAATAAATATCCCTCAATAGATTTAAGCCGTGAAGACGATTTTGGACATATGAAATATTGTAGTTTGTATGAATATCGATATTGGAGAAATCGAATAGGCGAAATATATCACAAATAAGGTTTTTTATGTGAAACTTATAGAGACTGACGGGATCCTGGAGACTGACGTCATGGGATTTTTCGGCGGTTTTTTAAACTTGCCTGTCTTGGCCTTGTGTGCAATTGGAACCTCGTTATCAATTGTTTTAAAGTTGATTTCCTTTTGTGAGTTGTCCGTTTGTGCAAGTCCGTCTTTCAGTTCATGTTCTTTTTTAATTTTACAGAGCTTAATTTTGTGGTAAAACTGTGAACCCCAATTTTATCTCAAAATTAAACTGTTAATTTGTTATTCGTGCAACATTTCGCCTTTTCGATTTTTCCAATATCGATATTCGCGTGAACTACAATATTTTATATGTCCAAAGTCGTATTCACCGTTTAAATCTATGTAAGGATATTTATCAAATCGCATTTCAAAGTGTAAAAAAAAGCAATTATCACCATGTTTACGTCAGTAAATTGTCGCTTTGACCGGTTTGTGTGACGTCACAGATTATGGTCGGTTACATAAAAATACACCGGACCTGCCCGTGGGACTACATGTTGTTTCTATGCCGTGGCTCTGCTATTCTTCGTGGGTGAAGAGACTTTAAGTTTTTGAGCCAGTACCCATGGACTTCATCGGGACCTGGGGCTTCCCAGTGGGAATTTTCTTTAGTTGGTGTCTGTGTTTGTCGTGATCTCGGTGAATCTTTGTTTTATTCTCCCCATTTCTTCTGCCTTGACTTCCTGGAGCCATGTTGCGTGATTGTTGTGTGATACCGGATTGCTCCTTATATTTTCATAGAGTGTCTTACTTGGTTCGGCTTCAGGAATTTCCTGGTGGTTGTCATCCCCTCTTAATTAGCTTTATAGTCTTTTTTGGTTGGTTCCGAATAGTTTGTTCTGTTGGTATCCTTTATTCTTGAATCTTATGTGCTTTGCCTTTAAGCCTCTGTTTTATATCTTCTATTGTGTTGTTTCGCCCCTCTCCTGTACTATGTATTTCTCGTTCAGTTCCTCCTTTGTTATTAGCGAAATAGCGCAGTGTGGCAAGGGGACACTTCTTAAAGATTCCAGGATCCTGTGAAGACGCCTTCAGCTCATGTCGGAGTTGGTTCCCCCGAATAATTTTCGAAGTCTTTGTCTCCAGGAAGGACCAAATCCATTAAAAAAAAAAAAAAAAAAAACATAGGCTTCAGAGTCTGGAGATGGTCTTGAAGCTATTGGAAGCCCCAGAACCCTTTACCCCGGGGACGGACAAGATCCACCTGGAAGTAATTATTATAGATTATTATTTCAATAACAAATCAGCTTAAATACGTTTTTCAATAGCTTCCCAACTCATCTCGAGTTTTTCCCAAACTCTTGAAATAAGAAGTCGAAACTTTTACAGAACTCGATAAATGCAACATACGCAAAATCGTTTTAACCTTAGAAAATAGTATTAAAAAAAATTACGAGAACGAAAATAAAAATACCAAACATTTTAGAGGTAAGACACAGTGTCTTTGAATATCTATGTCATACATGGATATCGCTAGTGTTAATAAGGATATTATTATCGATAAATTAACACCCAAATATCTAATGGTGCTTTTATTTCAAGGTTCTTAGAAAAAGGACTAAAAGAAAAACGAAGACGAAGTCTTTCAGCCCTCTCTGAATACTTAAAATACCTTTCTCCCTTCTACCCCCACCCCCAATCCTTGCGCCTGTCACTCACCTGAAGGTAATATATGGTGGCGCTTTGCAACATCTCCTCAGAGTATATAAGCGTGAGCAACCTTCACCTTGAGGTACAGCCGACAGATATCTCACGGGCTTCACACAGGTACATCTTACCTCGTACCTTTTTTTTTCTTTCTTTTTCAGTTTGTTATTTGTAGAGTAAAAATATGCAAAATATTTTACTAGTAGTAAGGAAATATCTAAAAAAATACTTTTTCTCTCTAATTTCTATAGTAATCATATAAGAAACTTTGATAACTGTCCCGCTTAGTGGAATTCATTAACCAGGGTCGTATATCCTTATGATAGAAAGGGAAGGTGTAAGAGGACTGATAGATAAACTAAATTCTAGCTTTTCACCTTTTAAATTTTCCGTCTTTTTTCCAGTTAACAAACATCGATTCTCCTTGGAATATCTTTCTTTAGAGAATATACAAGATAAAAAAGTCTCTGGCAATTTGCCAGTGCTATTCATATTGTGACAGAGACAAAAGACTAAATATTTATCAACATCTCACGACCCTCTTCAAAATTTCTAGTCTTCCCAAATCCAGAATGAAATTGCCAGGAAGTGAAACTCTTATGAGGAAATATAATTTTTATTTATAATCCGAAATAAACAAAGCTTTCAAATAGACCCAAGAATTATCAAAACAGGGGACAAAGAATGGTTTAAGCAAGGAATGTCCTTTCGTTATGAAAATTTTAAATCAGTTGGTGAAAAGTCTCTCTGTTAGACAAAAAATTACATACATTCGTCTTTCTGTTTAAAACGATTGTTCTTATATGGTGTGCAACATTCTGAAATCTGGCCTTAAATGTGTTTGGGCTGATTGCTAGATTTACGACAAAATGTTCAGAAACCTTCAACTTTCGTAGTAATACATACATTCCATTGTATATAACAAATATTCGAGCAGTGGTAGTATTTACAATCCATCCCCACTTCCCCCAATAACATCGAATTCACAGAAACCCCTCCAAGAACTTTGAAATAGCGTCATTAGAGACCTCAAACCTATCAGTAATCTAGACACTCCAGTGACAGTCAAATTAGAAAAGGAGTTTGATTCTTAAAGGATTGTGCTTTTAGACTTTGAAACGTAATCCGGAGGACCCAACAGTCAAAACTTGAACGTCATTCGTTCCAATGAACAGTTAAACCAAGACAGTCTTTCTGGAGATTATTCCTCGGTCCCTTGCCTCGCTGACGTTTATGTCACTTCCCACTTCATAACCTTTGACCTGTACTTGAAAAAACTTAAATTTTACATCACACTAAAATTATGAATGCTTCCATGAATTATTGCTGCTCATGGTATGCCCGCAGCCTTGTCGCATCAGCAGGATTGAATGTATAATTTTCCATCCTCCAAACAAATAACATTCAAAGTGAAACCGTTGGCTCACACTCCAAGGCATATGAACATTACCTTTAATTTCTTGATTTCGCATTTGACATCCCATCTTGTGTCGACGTGTGATATTTGATATGTTACCCTTCATACACTAAGAAAAAGTTTACCTTTTAGTGCAAAAGTCTACCTTTGCACTTTGTATTATTATTAACATCCAAATATTAAAGAATGCTATCAACAGTTCTGTACCTTAATCACTGTTTTACTATTGTAAAACAATGGATAATGTATACCAATAATGGAAATAACAGAAATAAGACAGTTAAGTGTTTTTCTGCTGTTATATATTAGTTTTGTTTTTTATTTTGTGCACTTGATAGTAGAGTATGCAAAGAACATAAATATTTTCAAAAAATTTTCTGGTTCCATCTATCACTGTAAATGGTTAGGTGAAAACAATTATAACATTACTTAAGGAAAGTACATCTTTTTATTTATCTTTTTATCAATATGTAAATTTTCAACATTATTTAGGAAAATTAAGTCTTTTTATTTCATATTTTATCAATACGTAAAATGGCTTACTTAAAATCCATTCTTCTACTTTATGCTTTCGTAAATATATCTTTATTCTTGCATATAGTGTTGCTCTTTCATCAGATTTACGCTTGAAGTTCAGACTGCTTTCTATTTTCAAAATTTTAGTACTCACTCTTTCTCTCTCTCAATGATGCTGCGACCTTACCATTTTCCTTTGATTCCTTCCAGACCTACCACTTGTGACGAAGCAGTCGGTAAGCTCTGCCATGGACAGCGATTTCAAAGTGTTCATCATTCTGACAGTGAGACTGGTAAGTTACCGTCACCCAAACTGTTTAGTACATCCGCTTTTGTTAACCATGAGAACAAGTAGAAATCATTAGGTCAAATAAAATGTATGAAAACTTCTCGTTATAGTCTCTTCCCTAAGAAATAAACACTCATCACAGTTCAACGAACATCACAACGCAATATCTATACAAATGAAGATTACTCGAGTTCCTCTTTTGTGCAAATGCAGGTCTTGTCTCCTTCATCCAGCGTATCTTCGATGAATTACGACTGCAGCGGTCAAACTACAGGGATATGCAGGTCTCCACTGAGCTGTGCTGAAGATTTCGCCTCCTTTTGCCCTGCAGAAAACAGCCGTTGTTGCCCAGAGCCTGTGAGAGCATTCATGTCTGATGAGTTGCTTAGGGCTAAATTAACAGGTATGCTGTGTTATCTTACTAACAAGTCTGATTTCTTCAGAAATTATCATGAAAAGTGCTATAACTACTACATGAGATATAGATGCATCCGAAATGGTGTTACTGATATTTTATGCAATCTGGAACACATGGTTTTAGCGTTCTATTTTCAATGGATATTTTCATAGATTTAATATTTAATTCATATGTCAACTTAAAACTACACCAAAACAATTTCCTCGTTTTAAGAAATAGATTTTCGACAGGATGTGACAACAACAAATGCCTGAACTATTACAATGGCTGGTGGCTTAATCAATGCGTTCCACCCTCAAGAACTATGTTTTACTGCGCAGCGCAAAATGTCTATTGTTGTACATCCGCCTGCCGGATAACAAATGAATGCCTGGGGTACGGGGGATATTGCATCAGCAATCCAAGCAAATGTGATGGGGTGGTTTCCAGTAGCCTCTGCAAAGGAATTAGCTGTTACTGTTGCGTGCCTCGTAAGTCCGAATTCACTTTGTATTTTTTCATTAAAAAATATTTCTCATTATTTGATGATCTGTTTCACAATAGAAAGATTTAAAATATTGAGAGCTTTTTCCCTACCTCCAGAATCATTGCTAAAGAACTCCACCTCTTGGTGCAGTATATCTATCAATATCTAGCATTAAACATTGAGGAACTCGAGTTCTGCAGACCCATTTCAAGTTAAATTATTACTATGTTTTACAAAATCATGGCCTGAGCCTTGCAACTGGTGTGTTAACATTTCTAGATGATTAAATGCCACCCGCCCACCCTTGCCCCACTCAGCTCCTTAAAGTGGAACTAGGTATAAGTACTGCAGTAAGATTTGAAAAGACATGAGAGGAAGGGGCATCGCTCGACTGATAGAGTAGAGTCTGAAGAATGGACTCAAGGAACAGTTGACTAAAGAGGTATATTACCAGACGACCTTCCATGGTCTGAGACATTATTATGTAAAGCAGACGATCCACTTTTACTTTATCATGAAATTTCCACCCTGGAAGTTCCTGGCTTCATATAAAATAGGTGAAGAAAAAAAGATAAATATGAACTCTAATCATATTGAAACTGATATAGTATATTCCACTGTTTGTCTACCAGTTTATTTCTTCTACTACTTCGTCTTCATCAGTCCATCTCCTATCAATCCTTTGTCTTTATTGGTCCATCTCTTCTTCGGCTTTATTTTCGACAATCGTCTTTTTCATGTTTTTTCTATAGATATTTTTCTATTTGTGTATTGCCGCCAACATTTCCTTCAGTTTTCAATGAATAAAATTGGTTTAGAAGTAAATTTTGGTTCAATCAAAGGAACATTTTTCAAATGGCACAATTTAATGTTTGTGAATAGCAATCTTTGATCCATGTGTGATGTTTGTAAATTAACGAAAAAGAGATTGTTTGTTTCAGCACCAACAACAACGACAACCACCACTACGCCAATGCCAGTTACAACTACTTCAACAACGCCCATGGAAACTACAACTCCAACAACCACAACCACGCCTTTTGGGACTTCTACGACAACACCAGTTACCACAACAACAACAACGCCAGTTCCTACAACAATGACAACAACAATTATATCAACGCCTTTTGAAACTACTACTTCAACAACACCAGTTACCACAACAACAACAACGCCAGTTCCTACAACAATGACAACAACAATTATATCAACGCCTATTGAAACTACTACTTCAACAACACCAGTTCCAACATCAGTGACAACAGCAACAACAACTCCTTTTGGGACTACTACAACAACAACGCCTGTTGGAACTACTACTTCTACAATACCATCAGTTCCTATAACAACAGCCTCCACCACTACGCCAATGCCAGTTACAACTACTTCAACAACGCCCATGGAAACTACATCTCCAACAACCACAACCACGCCTTTTGGGACTTCTACTACGACAACACCAGCTACCACAACAACAACAACGCCCTTTGGAACTACTGTTACAACAACACCAGTTCCTACAACAATGACAACAACAATTACATCAACCCCTTTTGAAACTACTACTACTACAACAACACCAGTTCCAACATCAATGCCAACAACAACAGCTCCTTTTGGGACTACTACAACAACAACGCCTTTTGGAACTACCATTACTACTTCTAAAGCAACAACTACAACTACGACCACTGACATTACATCTACAACAACAAAAGTTCCAACAACTACTACAACAACACCAGTTCCAACATCAATGCCAGCAACAACAACAACTCCTTTTGGGACTACTACAACAACAACGCCTTTTGGAACTACCATTACTACTTCTAAAGCAACAACTACAACTACGACCACTGGCACTACATCTACAACAACAAAAGTTCCAACAACTACAACAACAACCCCTATTAAAACTACTACCACATCTAAACCAATTCCCACAACCACAACAACGGCAGGAAGTACTTGCACTGGACCAGCAATTCCAGGAACAGTTTGTCCAGCAACTGGAGAACAAGGAGTGGGTGAGTTAACCTAATTGTGTTATGAGATTGTATTCTGTCCAGTTCTCAACATCTGAAATAGGATATTTAACTCGTTTTTGTAAAGAGCTTAGGATGTAAATGATATCCTTCATTTCGTCAGAGAATCAGCAAAAGTATTCAAATTATGTCCCTTTAACCTTTATAACTGCAAATATTTGTCAGCGAGAACCTCCTAGAAGGGACTCAGTTGCTTGTATTCCTTATGTCCATTTTGCAGTGAACTCTTTATGGCTAGTATTCCAAGTGTCCTCCAGTTTCATGGTTCCTTTCCGCAGCTGGAGCTAAGTCAAAGTAAGAGAAATTTGCTACCAAAGAGGTTATCGCTCTCTTTGTAATGGTAATCAGTATTACTGTTCAACAGTTTACCTGGATTCGTCTTCAATTTCCAGGTATTCGACTGAACTTAGCACAGTTGTGGTATAAACTACCTCGAATTTTGTTTAATAACCAATGCAGTGTAAAGAAAATGCGAAACTGCTGATAGTATTTGTAGTATTTTTACTTGTTTAAACTCTGACTTATCTCCTGCAATAGTTTACCGTAAGTGTTTATTTCTTGGTATTTTTAATTTTCTGAAAAAAATAAAAAATTTATCTTGCTGGCATTGTCTGTCGATATGTACTTTTTCTGTCCGCACTTGTATCTTAAAATCTATTAAGGCTAGAGGGCTGCCAATTAGTAGGTTCGATCATATATCCCACAATCAACAAACTTACCAAATTGCAGTCCTCTAGCCTCTGTAGTGTTTATTCTATTTGCGATCAAAGTTAGCCAGAATCGTGCACCTGGTAACGATATGGGCCAGGCCACCACCGGACCGTGGATAAATTTCATGGGCCGCGGTTCATATAGCATTATACAGAGAACACCGATAGTTAGATCTATTTTCGGTTGCCTTGATTATACGATGCGCAGAAAACTCGGCGCATACATTACTTGTTTTCCTTATTTCTTTAGTCCAGAGTCAGCATATATGGTTATAAAGAAATGTCCGTAGTCATGATTTAAAACAAAGAATATTGTTCATACATTCCCTTTGTCTGTTAAGCTACATGAACTTAAAATTATGAAATTTAAAAAAATTAAGCTTATTTTCCAAACAGCAATATTGTTTTATAACCTACGATTCCTGTTACTTGAGTATTCTATTTAGTTCGTTCTCGCTATGTTTATCTATATTACGCCGTTGCAATATTATTTTTTCTTCTTTTTCTTGAGCGTAACATTCATAAACCAGTAACACAGCACAACTACCCAGCAACAACGTTATTCAAATAGTAGAAGCCTGGAAAGCTGGAAGTCTTCTTATATTTTTTATTCTTCGATCGGTCAAATGATGCGTCCTGGTTCCACAGTCATATGGAGAATATATGGTAATGCTTCATAATATGCGTTATTGTTAATTTCTTCGAATTTCTTCAGCCTGCACTTGTCCAAAAAGCTGCTCGGATTATGGCCCCAACTACACTGGAATGGCTGAAATTTGTCCCAACAGGTAAAAGTCTATTCTGTCTCATTTCCTCTGTAAAGGAAACTTAATTTTCACTAGAAACGAATGAAGGGCACCAATTGTGTTTAACTAGTTCACAAGTGTCATATTCATGCAGGAATTCAGGAGATTCAGAAATAAACAAAACGAAATGATCTCAGGTTTAAATGGATGGTGGTCGGTACATAAGTTATCCTGTAGAATAAATAATGTGTCATTCTGATACTTTTATAGACATTCTTTGCGTGCCAGATTTTTTCAACTGGTTATCTTTTTAGCCTAATTGTAATTCTGTAATTTATATGCTATCCTGATTGGATTTTAACTTCATATTTAGTAGCCCGACTTTAACTTATAATCTATTTGATGGCCTGATTTTCCCTATGGTTTATCTGCTCTCAATAAAGGTTACCGCCGGTCTTCTTTGCGCACCTAATTATATTTATGCAAGTTATTCTCTCTATATATATTTTTGCTAACCAAATTTTTTTTAACTTGCACGATACCCTTATTTTCTCAGATTTTCCTATCCGAATTTTTGCAAAATTTCCTTACTATCGTAGATGTTTCTATAACTTCTTTACGACCTTGATTGACTTTTAATACTTATTTACATGCCTAATATTGTTGTAGAGCCTATTTGCCATCCTGACTCTTTTCTACAACTAACTTGCTAGTCTGCCTTTTTATGTTTTTTTGTCCTTGTCCATCATAGTAGTGGCATGTCTAGTAGATTAAATTGCTCGGCATTGCACACTACTTCACAACTTTTTTTTTTTAATTACCTGCCTCTCCTTCCCTGTCCTTCTTAGCATCTGTCCCCCTGTGAAAGTGAAGTGCAGAGATGGATGGACCACGTATCTGTGCAGAAACAAGACCGTAGATCCTCCTTGCAATTTCAAGAGAGACTGGCCTGAATACAAACGGGGCTTTGGTTCCGGAGATGGGGGGGAATACTGGCTAGGTAATTATCGTCCCTTGTGAACTTGAGTGGAGATAGTTGCTACAAAACTATTATGTCAAGGGTGAAACGGACAGGCTGGATTTACTGGAGAGAGAGAGAGAGAGAGAGAGAGAGAGAGAGTTGAAAAAAAAAATTATGTTTTTATCCCGCATGAAGACGAATGGAGAAACTAAACTATTGCCGCAGCAAATTTATGTCGGTTACAGGGAGTTTGAGAATAATGATAAGGATAAGTAACCAGTTTTAGTGATAAATGAATAGGGAAATAAAAAAGTGACCAATCTTTTGAAGGAGGAGAATCAAGTTTTCATATCTAAAGTAATTTTGACGTTAGTAAGCAACTCAGTAAAGGACTTCATTCCAGAAGGTGAATCACCATCATCAATGGTTATTTCAAATTTCATCCTCAAAGCCACTTGTAATTGAACTCAAACAAGGGAAGTCTAAATAATTTCCCTATTTTGTTTTATATATAAGTAAATAAGTAAATAATTTGTTTTTAGATCTTTTCAAACATTGTACTAAGCTGCCTGCATAAACTACCACAAAGGTGAACTATTATGTAGATCGCTTGAACTTTTCTTCTCACCATTTCAGGCACAGAACACCTGCACGAATTAACAAGGGACAATGCACATCACATGAGGATGCACGGGATTCATCCTGACGGAAGCACCAGGACTTTAGTCTATTCGTACTGCAGGATCGGAAGTGAAAGTACAAAGTAAATTACTCATTTATTATCATTCACTCTGCTTTAACTAAAGAGAAATTTAACCAACGGCTTTCGAGACCGAGATATCAAAGATTTTATTTGGAAAGTTTCATTAAAAACCATAGTTTGAAAGCAGTGATACAAAAAATTTCCCCAAGGAGCAACTGATTTCACATTTCTTTTATTAAATTTCGCGATATCCTTCATTTACCCTCTTCTTGCGCTGTGGCGGCTCTCTTTCCCTTTGATGCCAGATTTTGAATTTCTCCTCTTTTAGTTTTCCCGTTCGAGGCACAGGTCTTGCAATGTTAGTTCCTCATTTGTCGAGTGGGTTGCTTACTCACTTATCAATCTGGTAACCCGAGTTCGCTCCCCACTGCCACCAATGGAGAACCAAAGAAAATTATTTCTGGTAATTAGAAATTAATTTCTTGATATAATGTGGTTCGGATCCCACAATAATAAGCTGTAGGTCCCGTTGCTAAATAACCAATTGGTTCCTAGCCACGTAAATAAAAATCCAATTCTTCAGACCAGCCATAGGAGAGCTGTTAATCAGCTCAGTGGTCTGGTTAAATTAAGGTATACTTAACTTTTCCCTCTTCCTATCTTGCCATGTCTGTTTGTTCCTAAGCGTAATAAGAGTAATAATTTCCCGTCCCGTGGGACTGTGATGACGAAAGAATTCTCATTTTGCATTAAATAGAATTTCACTGACACCCACGACCATTGTCCTGAGAATAAGCCTTGTCAAATCAGTGGATTTCTGTCTCACTGAATCCTGTAAGTTTCTGTCTTATTGAATCCAGAGAGTATATGATTCGTTTTGAATCCACGAACCGTATGAGACATTGAATTCAGGAAGTTTATGGGTCTTATTGAATCCAAGAATCTAATAATTCTTATTAAACCCAGGAAGTTTGTGAGTCTTACTGGATCTAGCAGTTTATGAGTCTTAGTGAATCCAGTAGGTTTATGAGTTTTAGTGAATCCAGGAAGTTTATGAGTCTTATTAATTCAAATCCAGAAAGCATATGAGTTTCATTGAATCCATTACATAAGCCTTGTTGAACGCAGCGAGGTTACCGATCTTAGTGAATCATATGAGATCATAAACCTCAGTAAATCCCATGAGATTATGAGTTTTAGTGCCAGTGAGTTAGTCTGTCTCGGAGAATTCAGTAAGTTACCAAGTTTCAGTGAATCCATTGAGGTTATGAGGCTTAGTGAATCGGTTGGAATTTTACAAAAAGCATTCAAGTATTCATCTGGAAGGATCAGGCATTCTGGATTCTGAAAAGGGATGTTTAGGACGATCTACGAAGTAATAAACTCCTGTTTGAAAATATGTCATTAGATATAGTAAGAGTTTTTAGGCGTCCAATCATGTTTTAGTTCATTAGACCTGGGGTGTAAAACAGGGTTACTCTATCAATCATCTTATCATAAATGTATGTCAAACCTGATCTACATTTTTCTCTGGTTTTAAACTTGGTATACTTTGTAAAATCTTTGAAATCGTAATTTCATTAGAATTTAAAACAGAATTACTAAAGGAAATCACTTAAACTCTAAATAATGCTCCTTATGTTTTAACTTTACAGTTACCTCCTGAATATATCTGGCTATGATGCAACGTCCAGCACTGGCTATGATTTATTTGTCAACCCACCAGCAAAAAACTGGATCCTAAATGGGGCGTCATTCTCTACTAGAGACAGAGATAATGATAAATTAAGTAAGAAAGAATGCCATTCATTATATTTCTTAAATTCCAAATGTATTTACATTATTATTACTATTTTTATTTACGTAGCTGAGGTGTTATCCAAGTCTTTACCCTAAGATAAAGAAAAAAGAAGGAAACGTTTGAGGGAATAACTGGCATTAAACGCCAAAACATAAGAAGAATAATAAAAACACAATAGAACCTGGGCATACTCTGAAACTTTCTAAATGAAATAGCTTCATTAATTAATATTGGTCGTCGCATGTTATTAAAAAAAATAATACTCTTATTAAATTCAGCAAAGGCAGATAGGCAGCATTAACAGCAAAGAAGCGGTTTTTTTTTTCAGTCA
>NC_087211.1:32584589-32589589 GCF_015104395.2 Macrobrachium nipponense
CAGCTTCTGCGTGCCTTCGATTGTTTGTTTAAACGACTTCCTTGTGAAATGTTTTTTCATCTCTCTTTCCTTTTCTTGCATTCTTGTCTTATTACTTATTTGTTAGCAAAATCCTCATGTTTGTTTTAAAAGTCTGCCTTTTGCCAACAGTAAGTTGATATATTGTGGCATAATTAATCTCTTTTGTGCACTTAAGATCCAAGTGTAAACACGCTGATTACTCTCTCTCTCTCTCTCTCTCTCTCTCTCTCTCTCTCTCTCTCTCTCTCTCTCTCACTTCAGACACACAATGGGACCCACACACTATCGATTCATTTGATTATCCTTGTACCTAATATGTGAATAAAATCGATTTTGTTATCAACCTTTGCATACTGAAACCAATTCGGTTTCCTCAAAGGGTTCCCGTCTCTCCTCCCTACCCAGCCAGCGCCATTTTTACCACAGTTCGTAAATTGTAAAAAAAAAAAAAAGAGAAAGAAAATAGAAAATTTTACTTCATATAACGTACTGTTTTATTACTTTACACTCCTAATTTAACTTTTGAACACATTAATAGAAGATAAAAATTGAAAAGGGGGACATTTTGGGTTGGCTAGAACAGATTATCCTGATTCCCTTCATTTTTTTTTTATGGGGGATATTTGTTTCATATTTTGGAGAAATTGTACTTCGAATAGCCTTCTGGAAGCGGATTAAGTTGGAAGTATCAGGTACTACTGGCATATACATATATATATATATATATATATATATATATATATATATATATATATAGATATATGTATATATATATATGTATATATATATATATATGAATATATATATATATATATATATATATATAATATATATGATATATATATATATATATATATATATATATATATATATATATATATTCATATATATGTATACATATATATATATATATATATATATATATATATATATACTATATATATATGTACATATATATGAATATATATATATATATATATATATATATATATATATATATATATATATCATACTATATATCATATATATGTATAACATATATATATATATATATATATATATATATTATATATATATATATATATATATTATATCAGACATCAGAGGATCAAGAGATCCCAAAATCCTTCAAAGTGATTTATTGGGCGTTTAAGAACCATGTGCATAATTTTCAAAGCTACAAATTAAAATGTACAACAGAATTAAAAATAGACTCAGATTGGAAAATTATAAGAAGTTATTTTTTAACACGAAGGAATGTACGTAAAGGGGGGTACTACAAGAGAAGTGAACAATGAATACCGGGTAATGCTGAAGGCAAAAGCTGAGTGACAGTCATGGTTCGTTTCAGTTCCAAGGGATACTCAAGAGGTGTAGAGTTAACGTGGTGGAGTCAGTATCTAATTGGGGAACCAGATGTTTAATAAAAAGAGATTCGAGAACTGACAACTAGTGTTCGTTAGGAGCTTTGATATGAAATTATCAAAACAATTTATACATATGCAGATGTAACAAAGGAAAAATTAAATACTGGGAAAAAATTCTGACCTGTTGAGTTTTTAGTTTTCTAAAGAAATCTGAAGAAGACTGATAAACAGATGTACAAATTTACAAAACAGATGTTAGGGTAATTATTTAAATGAATATACAAACGGTTGAAAAAAACATTCACACCTGAGAAGTAGAAAAAAAGACTGAAGAGTTGTAAGATCATTAGCACCAGAGTCAGTGCCACGGCTACAAATCTTCGACTCTCTACTTTTGTTGCAGAACCATCTAAACTATTGCACTTCCTGAAATCTGTACATTTTACCCATTTTCTCTAAATAAATTTATCAATTTATCACTTTCTCAGCCGATATTCATGTTCTTACAAAATAATATATATATATATATATATATATATATATATATATATATATATATATGTGTGTGTGTGTGTGTGTGTGTGTATATTTATATATATATATATATATATATATATATATATATATATATATATATATGTGTGTGGTGTGTGTGTGTGTGTGTGTGTGTGAGTATGTATGTATGTATGTATGTATGTATGTATATATATATACACTTTTGTAAAAACATGAATATCGGCTGAGAAATTGATAAATTTCAAAATTTATTAAGAGAAAATAGGTAAAATTTACAGATTTCAGGAAGTGCAATAGCTTAGATGGTTCTGCAACAAAAGTAGCGAGTCCAAGATTTGTAACCATGGCACTGACTCTGATACTAATGATCTTACAACTTTTCAGTGTTTTATTCTACTTCTCAGGTGTGAATATTTTTTAAACCGTTTGTATATTCATTTAAATAATTACCATAAGATCTGTTTTATAAATTTGTACATCTGTTTATCAGTCGTCTTATGGATACCTTCTGCATTAGCATTCACTGGAGCAAGAAAGTCTTTCCCATCTTCAAACCCAAGATACTGAACAGTCGCCTTCCCAAACTCACTCTTCTCTAGTCCTGCCGACTTGTAGTTTCTTGAACACTTTCTTCAGAAAATGCAGATGTTCTTACAATGTTGTAGAGTGAATGACTATATTATTAAGGTATACATACACCTACTCCTTCTATAGATCCTAGCAGTTGATCCATCAGTCGTTGACACGTTGCAAGTGCATTCATCAGACCAAATGGCATAACAGTATACTGATACAGTCCAAAAGGAGTAATTAAAACTGACAGCAACTTAGCATTTTCATTTAAGAGTATCTGATAATATCCCTTCAAGTCTATCTTAGAAACCAACTTGGCTTGCCCAATATTAATAATCAAGTGACTGATCTATAAGAGGCAAGGGATAATTGTCTGTCACACTAATGAAACTTAATTCCTATAATCAGTACACATCCTAAAGGAGCCATCAGGTTTCTTCACTAACACACATGGAGAACTGTAGTGACTTGAACTGAGTTCTGCTAATCCAGGTTGCAGCAATTACTCAACTTCTGTCTTCAAAACATCTCGATGATACGGTGATAGGCGATAAGGTCTTTGACTGAATGATTCTCCATCTTCTTGGATCTTGATAAACTTTGATCTGATTTTCTTTAATAAGTGATTTAAGAATTAAGTAAACTTTTGTTTTCAAGTAATAACAAATTTACCTGAGATTGTGAATTTCACTTAATTTTTTAAATTTAGAAATAAATTTTTGTATTTAGAATTTATATGAGCGTTTTTGCTGTACCACCAGTATATATTTATTTTTGTTTAGGTAGAATATGGAGTGGTAATTGTGCTGTTTTCCTCAAGTAAACTAGAACCAGGGAAATACTTAGATTTGAAATTGTTGAAGGAGTGACGCCCTTTAATTAAGATTACTTAACATCTATTTTAATGAACTTAGTCGCTTTCTTGATTGTTAAGTTCTATAAGGGATCACTTTTACCTTTAGAGTATTTAGTCCTTTAGTATTTGTGATGAAGGATCAGGTGTCTGGCTGTAGTGAGGTAACTAGTAACCAAGTCCTTGACGAAACTGTGCCCAAGTAGAAAAGGTATCCCAGACCGCCCAGGATTAAAAGAGTGCCTTTCTGTAACAAGTACAAATGATAAGTGTAGTAACCAGATGCTTGGCACTTTGGGTTAACAAGTGGTGTCCAGACCCAGATCTTTGGCCACTTCCCCCAAGTATTCATGGTGTCCAAATCCAGATACTTTCGCACTTTGTCACAAGTATTAATGGTGCCCAGAGACCTGGGAGGAAAACAAATCACATTATCACTCTAGCTTATACTGGTGGTGTTAGGAATATATTTTGTTAGGAGAGTGACCATATATTTGTTTTTGCATTTTATTGTAGAAATTGTTATTTGAGAAAAATAGCTCTGTTCGATACTCAGGAATTTTTAGCAGCCCCTTCCATCCAAGTGTTATCTGAAACTACTCTGACTAAGGCACAGTGGAGTGCTCTAGCATTAGAATGTGGTGGTCATGTGTCTAGCAGCATGATAAAAGCAGAAATCAAATGCATTGCCATGCAAGCATTAGACTCTGGTAGAATAACTGATGAAGATGAATTAGAATTGGCTCAAGAGTTGTTGACTGTACCACACACTGATCTTATAAATAAGCAAGTAGAAAAGAAAGAGAAAAGTGATACAGAGTAAGAACTCAAATGCATAAAAGCAGAAGAAAGTTTGAATAGGCTGAAAGTACAAGCTGAAAGAGAAAGAGTAGACAGGGAAAAACAATAAAGAAGAGAAAGCGAAGAAGAAAAAACAGCTGAAGATGAAAGGCAAAGGATAAAAGAAGAAAGAGAAGTTGCAAGACATGAAAGGGAGATGGAATTGATAAGAGCTAGATCCACATTACCTGTAACAGAACCATCTAAGCTATTGTACTTCCTGAAATCTGTACATTTTACCTATTTTCTCTAAATAAATTTTGAAATTTATCAATTTCTCAGCCGATAGTCATGTTTTTACAAAAGTGTATATATATTCATACATACACACACACACACACACACACACACACACACATATATATATATATATATATATGTGTGTGTGTGTGTGTGTGTGTGAGTGTGTGTGTATGTATGTATGTATGTATGTATGTATGTATATATATACACCTTTGTAAAAACATGAATATCGGCTGAGAAATTGATAAATTTCAATAATTAAATTTGAAATGAAATTTAATTAAATGCAGATTAATTCACAAGTATTAGATTAAAACAATTACACAATCAAAATTTATTCAAACTAATTAAACAAAACGAAGAAAATGCAAAAACAATAATATGAAAACAGATAAAAGCATTGACAGTACAAACATTAAAGATATAAAATGGCCATGTCAAAAGAACAAAACAAAAGAAAAATGCATCAAAAAATAATTTTATCCAAACGCTGTAAAACAAAAATGTCGAAGTGCACTTCAAAATATTTGTAAATTACGATACCTTCACATACAGTTGCAACTTCTCTCTCAAAAAGAAAGGCCTGT
>NC_087211.1:32599589-32622728 GCF_015104395.2 Macrobrachium nipponense
GGGCCAGGATCAGATCAGGTCCCAGACGCGCGATTAACATATCAAATGAGGAAAATCATCAAGTAACAGTTACAAGTGAAAAACAAATAGGTCCCGGCATCGGTGGTAGACCAGTCGAACAAAGAATGGAGAGGAAGACCTCCTTAGAACAAGAAGTCATAATAACAAATAAGATAGTAATTGCATATAAAATGATCTGGAATGGAAGATAAGGCATTAATCTTGCAATGAAGTCACCATTCAAAGACCGTCGATTAAAGCGCACTGGAGCGACAAAGGTAAGGGTTGCAGTTGCGAAAAAATTTTTCTGAAGACCTTGTTTTGTTGTTAAGAGCAATTTCATAGCTGAATTGAATATAAGTAAAGGCCAAGCACTGGGACCTATGAGGTCATTCAGGGCTGGAAGGGAAAATGAGAGTCGGTAGGCCTGAAAGATGATGGAAGATAATATGAACGGAGGTACAGTATAAGGAAAGAAAGGGGTGGTTCCCAGGATAGGAGCTGAAGGGACACCGCACAAAAAAACCTTTTAGTTAACTGCCTACAGTGGCAATCCGTGAGGTTGCACTGGACGGCACTCCCTTCCTACGGGGAAAATTTCATAGTGACATGTACTAACGTTTGAGGGTAGTGGGTCGTACGGCTCTGAGGTCAAAGTAAGAGGTAAGGGATTGTGTTGATGGGGAAATAATAAGTAAAACGAGAATAAATAAATACATCAGTGTCTAAAACTAGAGCTTTACATCGTTCTTTTCCTCACGCTGTTAAATTCAGATATGTTATATCCTAAAAAATTGCTAGAATGTTAATGCTCTTCATTTCATGGAATCTGTAACGCTACATCCCTTCTAGATGCACAAAAACGAATTATAAACCCACCTGAAGCGGAAGTTTCCAGACTGAAGCAGCAGCGCGGAAGAGACGAGAAAATTCCCTTCTGGTTTCAGAAACGACGACGTCTTAAAAGCCGACATGCAAAAATGTCATGCTCTTGCGGCCTCGTAATATCTTAATGGACAAACACTCAACCTCACTCGAATGGGAAGTTTCCAGAAGTTAGACGCCATAGTTAACGGGACTCTTATCTACTTTTCATTGACCATTAAGAAGACTCCTTTAGCCAGACGTATACCTCCATGATGGGCCTATAAGGGCAGGAGGTTTAAGTTTATGGCTTCATATTAATATGGAATTTAAACTTTGAATAAGAGAAATATGAAGAGGGAAAGTTGATGCGAAAGTAAACGTTTTAAGGATACCGTGTAACTTTCTACATACTCTCTACGGCGCCCTAAATTTGTTGAGCCTTGCAATATGTATATGTATATATATATATATATATATATATATATATATATATATATATATATATATATATATATATAATATATATATATACAAATAAATATATATTGTGACGAAGTGCCAAGTATCTGGTTACTACACTTACCAATTATTGAATATTACCTCACCATAGCCAGACACCTGAACCTTCATCACAGGTAAAATACGACTGAATACTCTAAAGGTAACAGTGATCTCTTAAACAACTTACCAGTATTGTAAAAAATCAGACTAGGTTCATTAAAACAGGTGTGAGGTAATCTTATATGTAATTAAATTAGTTAAAGGGCATCACTCCATCAACAACTTTAAAAGTCTAAGTATTTCCCTGATTTCAAAAGTCTAAGTACTTCCCTGGTTCTAACTCACTTCAATTAAATTGAAGGAAAACAGCTCAATTACCACTATATGTTTCTCTAAACAAAATTAGATACACTGGTGAAAAAGAAAACAATATATAAAAAATTTTATTAAAAAATTTATTATCAAACTCAAAATCTATAAGTGAAATTCACAATCTCAGGGAAATTTACTGTTACTTGAAAACAACACAAAATTCAATTAATTCTTGAATTAATTAAGTAAGATTAAATCAAAATTAATTTATCACAAAAATCATGAAAATTAATTAAATCTTTCGAAATTCAAAAGTGTTAGGCAATAATTAAATTTGAAATTAATTCACAAGTGCTAAACAACAGTAAAACTTGAATAGAATTCTAATTAAGTGCAAATTAATTCACAAGTGTTAACTTTAATTAAATATGCAGCAACTGATTATTGAAAACAATTAAGCTAATCAAATTGTAAATGCAAATGAAAATACAGAAAAATGTGGAAAATATCAAAATTGCAAAAAGCACTAATCACACAGAATATATACACACACATAAAAAAAACACCTCAATAAGAAAAAAATGGACAAATGCACAAAAAAAAACACTTCAATAAGAAAAATGGATAAATGCATAAAAAATCACTCCAATAATAAAAAATGGATAAATGCACAACAAAAGTTCACCAACACCAAAATGTGGAAAAATTGTAAAAGTTCCCCTGGAATAACTCAAGCACTTTCAGTATTTCAAGTACTTTTTATGTTTAAGTTTAGTGCACTGAACTTACTAAAACTCTTACCTTGGTATACCAATTTTAGAAGGCCTTTTTCGAAATCACCAATAAACACTTACACACGAGGCACCTGTTACACACTTTTACAAGTTTGTTCAGATTCCACATTAAGCACTAAATAATACTAAATAACTCTAAGGCCCCGTCCACACGAGCGAGCTCTGCTCGGTATACTTTGCCCTCTTTGGGAGCTGAAGCCTGTCGAACGCATTTATGCTGCTGTCCAAACGACGGTGGTTGGGTAGTGAAAGACTGGCAGTGACTGACACAGGATCAAGTTGTGTAGGGCAACATGGATCGCAGGACACACAAGACGAAAATCGCGCTGTCTATTGTTATAGCAATGTGTGCAAAGATAAAGGCAACA
Organism: Macrobrachium nipponense; assembly: GCF_015104395.2. Classification (NCBI taxonomy): domain Eukaryota; kingdom Metazoa; phylum Arthropoda; class Malacostraca; order Decapoda; family Palaemonidae; genus Macrobrachium; species Macrobrachium nipponense. The sequence continues at coordinate 32,602,432 of NC_087211.1, forward strand.
AAGCAGAAAAGGATGTGGTGTAAAGAGTGGTTACGAAGAAGAGAAGACATAGGAAGTCACGTGACAATATTGCGGGAACTGAAACATGGTTATGAGGCAGATTTCATCAACTACATGAGAATGGACCCTAACACTTTTTATAAACATCTTATCGAAAGTGGAACCATATATAATGAAAGAAAGATACCAACATGAGGCAAAGTATTTCAGCTGAAGCTCAAACTGCATGCAACATTACGTTTTCTGTCAACAGGATGCAGCTACTGATCACTGCAGTACAGCACAAGAATTTCCAAGCAGAGTTTGAGTGCAATAATTCCAGAAACCTGCAAACAAATCAAATTCACACCAGTCGTATATCTGATAACAGTGGCGGATCTAGAAATCTCCCATAGAGGTTGGGATGTACTTATGATTATCATTTATATATGTAACGTGCACACATACAGTACACATATAAACAATAATTATATGTATGCACACACGCACATGATGTACATCATATGCACATATATTATATGTACTAAGAGGAAAAGAGGGGGGTAGAGGGGGAGAGAGAGAGAGAGAGGAGGAAGGAGAAGAAGGTAGGAGAGAGGGGGGGGGGGGGGAGAGTGAGAGAGAGAGAGAAATGTGAATCAATTATTAATTGTTACATTGATTCCAACAGCTATAGCTTGCAAAAAATTAGCTGGTGAAGTTGCTTTTGGAAATGCAAGTATTAAAAAGCAGCAGTATTAGTATTAGTAGAAAAAGTGGTAGAACCAGTATGAGTGGTAGTAGTAGTAGCAGTAGTAGTAGTAGTTGAAATAATCATGAACCAAGGAAATTTTTGCTCCTAACTAATGATTTATTGAAACAAAACAATGTTCTAGTATTCATATCCATGGGGGGGAGGGGGGGGGGGGCGGGGGGGGTGGGGGTGCACACAATTACAAGTGGCCTCCTTAAATCATTCACTGTCTGATAAGTTATCTTAGCTCAAAAAAATCATAGGTAATGACGTGGAGTGTGTGTGTGTTGCTTATTGCGGAAGGATCAATTTTTGTTGCCATTAACTTGTTACACGATTACGTCATCAGGAGAAACTATCTATATAGCCTGCGTAATCAGTATATAGTTATGGTGCATGTATGCATAATGCAGAACTGCATCATTGAATGCATTAAAATACTCCACCTTGATTTGTTTATGAACGGATTATGCATATACTGAAACAAATCGAGTTTAAAAGAAAATAACTTTCACTTAAGGAGTAACCTAATAAATATTTACGAACGTAACCAATTTTATTGTCTTTATACATGTCAACATGTAAAGTATGCACAATGCTAAATATGAATAAGTAAATAGTCAAAATAATTCAAACATATCTTTAGACATGTTTCGTTCATGCAATGACATTTAACACTTGTGTATTGTGATATGGCATATTTATGACCACATTTCTGTCTCTAACAACTCACTCTACAATCTTAGTTGACGCAGAAATCTTGCCTAATTTACCTAAAAACAGGATGTCATTAACAAGTTTTTGTGCATAAATTCTGTTCTCCCCAGACATTTGTCTGAGGTCATTAGCAATTACAACACCTAAAGCAATACATTCATCATTGTTAATCATATCCTCGGATGATGTTAGTGTTTGCAGCTGATGGAGAGCTTCCTGTAATACATCATCAGGTGCACACAAAGCGTTTTGGTTGCTCGCTTTCTGCTCGTTGAAGGGCTAGTTGCAAGTTTTCCGCTCGTTACCGGTATAGGTGTGGCTTGCGTTTCTGGCTATTCACATTAGCGGTTGGAGTTGAGGAAATAGCGTCGGTCATACCAGAGACTGTTGGAGTGTCTGATGGCGAAGCAACGGGTGATCTTGGAGTAACAGATGGTTCGTCAATTTCCAACAGAAGTGGATCGTTGAATATCTGAAATACACGCGCATTGATTAGTTTTAGTTGGTTGAATTTTTCGTGTGTGTGTGTGTGTGTGTGTGTGTGTGTGTACATATTCATAAATGGCTTGATACTATTGGTAACCAAGAAGTACACTTGGCATTGTGTATATGTTGGCAACCTCCACATTTAATTGTTCAGAGTGGTTTGGTCTGATAAAGTAGCACCAGTTTCCAGTGGGATATAATTTACCAGGCCATTTTTTGCAAAAAATTATATTAGAGTAATAACGAAATGCGTGGTGGGATTCATTACAATTAACTAATATTCAAATACTGAGTTATAGTATTACAAATAAGGGAAGACTATTGATGATATTTACAATAACACCCACAATAGAGAGAGAGGAGAGAGACCAGATGGACGAGAGAAGGATGAAGAGATTATTTTGAAGGAGAGCGAGAGAGAGGGATGGGAGGAGAGAGAGATGAGAGAGAATACTTAATGGAGCAAATGAATATAACGTCGTATTGCTTAAAGTGTATTTTATGCGCTCTTTGTTGTATTTACAGACGCCTTCAACACCAGAGGAATGGAAAAATGTAAGCAACGATTTTTGGAGAATGTGGAATTTCCCAAACTGCCTTGGAACCATTGAAATACGGCAGCCGCCTGGTACCGGGTCCTATTTCTTTAACTACAAAGGCACTTGCAGTATCATTCTTATGGCTATATGTGATGCTAATTCAAGTTTCATCTATGTAGATGTTGGTGTAAATGGACGGAGGGTGTCTGACGGAGGGTGCGTGGCGAACACCAGTATCAGCCAGAGCGTATTGTCAATCACACTGCCGGATTGCCAGAGGATGCCAAGCTACCTGGGAGCGATAAAACCTTGCCATTTGTCTTTTGGCAGACGACACTTTTCCTTTGCAACGCCATGTAATGAAGCCATATCCATACCAAAACAAACTACAAGCGAACGGATTATTTTCGTCTCGACTCTCAGAGGACGACGTACCGTGAAAATGGATTTGGAATGCTTGCAAATAGATTCCGAGTGTTCCTTGCACCAATCAATTTAGCCCCGGAAAAATTTGACATAATGGTACTTGCATAATACTGACTCTCCACAACTTTTTACGGAAAGATGAATAAAAAACCAGTATTCACAACCGAGGGGTGGCTTGGAAACCGGAGTGTCTCTGATGCGATCGTTGCACCAGGGGGAAGTGGCGACAAACCGAGGTTAAGATTTGCTAGGACTTCCAGGTGGTGGGGCCGTAATGCCAAGCCATTGAGGGAAAGGTGGTCGGGAGAGAAAAAAGATATGGAGTAATTTTCAGGGTGAAGGAGCAGTGCCTTGGCAAAACAAATTTCTTCATGACAGCGGAAATGTTTCTTATGATGTTTGAAATATAAGTGGGATAGTAAATATATTGGGTATTGACAGTATGCAACAATTCATTGCATAAATGTATGGGAATGGGAATAAATAGGGTTGACAAAAACATTTTTGTTTCTTTTATCAAAAACCATGTATTTGATTTTTCTGGTTTTAAACTTTGTTTTATGGATTTTTTTTTCAACTTCAAATTTTGTGTTTTCCCAGGAAGCTAGTTTTTATTAACTCTTTCTGTCTCTCCCGCAACCAAATTACTTTGAAAGCATTTGAAGAAAAGTATAGTACAGGTTTGGATAGCAGATTAATAAGGTAACATGATCATGAGGCATCTAAATGATATGGCAAACTAGCAACTGTTAAAACACTTCCAGCCTGCCTAGTAACTTGGCATTTTAAAAGCAATCACAACATAAATAGATAAATAAAACATTTTTTTTTCCTTTTTTTGGCTGGTTTAAACCATGGTTTAAACTGCGACTTTGAGAATAAATATACCTACTATGAGATTCAGGTCTCTGTAACACGGTTTTTTTGGACTTTGCTCCTTGGCAAAGCAACGGATGTAGCTGAAAGTTGACATATGTATATTTTACAACCACACACAAATTTTGTCAGCATTATCAATAAACCAAACCGATAGTTTTAATTTTTATAGAGTAAAAATGATCTAGCTGACGCCATGGCCAATGATTACGAGCCAAGAGTCGAAAAACATTCATTACGTAAGCGAGGTAAACACCTATTGACGAAATGTTGCCCCGCCCATTCAGCAGTCAGAAACTCCAACTCCATCGGCTCTGAAACCTAAAGACTTTATGAATGGCGGAACGATACATAGATGTGGGTGGGGTAATCATCCTAGCGTAGTAATACTACTGTAGCATTAGTGCCGCAACAGTATAGCAGTAATGTACATGAATTAAACGTTTAGGCCACTGCTGGGATCCTTGAGGATCATTTAGCACTTCTTACAATTGCTCGAGAAATTAGTTTTTATAGACAAATGTTAAATTTTCTAATCCAACAGTGCCCATGGTAGCCTTCAGTGTTATCCTGAATTATAACGAGGCGAAAGTCGGTGGAGCCTCATGAAGTCATCATTCTGACGATAATTATTGGTGAAGGTTTAAACTTTAAAGCAATATACGGTACCGGATATTCTTTTTTTTTTTAGTAAAATAGGTAGAGAGCCAATAAATAAAAATTGCTTGACATTGGATATAGCAGTTATCAAATCAGCTTGTCTACTATGTTTTTGAAAATTGCCAACTATTCCCTACATCTTGTCAATCTGATTGTGACCTATAAAGTCAAACTGTAATTTCTTAGGAAAACCATATTTTGGGAGTTAGATAATAATCGAAGTGTTTTTGTATTTATTAACATATTTTCTTGGTTTGTTCATTATGACAATTATCGGTGGAGAGGTTTCAGAGTTCATAAAGGTGTACTGCTTTGCTTTGATTGTATTTAAATTTGTATGTCATTGTTGCCAGAGGTTTAGCCTTCGTTACGTATAGCCAATCATCCATCGAGAAAGAGGGAAGAAATGCTGTCATAAGTTATGTAACGAGTGCGTTCGAAACCTTTTCTCTGAGTAAGTTGGCCCGTCTTTCAAAAATAGTCACTTTTACATTATAAGTACCAAATTTATTCAACCTACGTAATGCAGAATACAGTCAAAATTTATGTGTAGATATAATATGTATTCTGAATAAAGCGTTATATTTATGAAATGCATAGATAAAGAGTTATTTCGAAAAAATCGTGTTACAGAGGCCCTGAATCTCATAGTAATGGATAATAAGTTTTTTTTTTTTAATCTGAGAGAGAGAGAGGAGAGAGAGAGAGAGAGAGAGAGAGAGAGAGGAGATAGATACATTACATATCTCATGGTCTGATAATTCCGCAAATGATGTCTCCTCACTTACTGTCGAGGTTTGACAGTGATGGCCGTACTGTATCACTGGAATTTAAAAATGATAAGGCGTTGAAGCATCATAATTTTGGTGTGTACTGGTCTTCGCTTCCAGCTCCTGATTTTTTGCCCATACTTACTTTGCGCATTTCCCTCCGATGTTGATTTCGAAGCAGAGCTAGTTTACGCTTTACCTCTACTTCATTCATGTTTGCAACATATTGCTTTAGATGTGCAGTGATTTCTTTAATTGCTGCAGTTCGTGCTCACTGTCTTTGTACACTTCCTTTCGTACAAACTCTATTAGATTCAGAGTTACCTGTCGAGACCAGTGTTCCTTGGACATGTTCCTGCTGGTTGAAGGTGGAACACGAGAACTGACGGCTTGTGGGTACTGCAGGGGTGTACAGGAACTCCACTGTCCTGTGACGTAATTTTTCTGCCATTTTCTACTGTTTACGTGAAGTGAATATAGTTGTTTGTAAAGGGATACGGGCAAGGTGTAATTTATATACTTAAATTATATTGAGGCACAGACATATCTGTGTATGAAGACATTCAAGAAAGTAAGCAAGTAGATAAAGCACGTTAGCAACAAATAACCCAGAAACATTCATCGTCAACGAAATGTATAACAATATCATGAAAAAAAAACGTAAACAACATGTAAGAAGCACAGATTATTTTAAGGAAATGAGTTCAATAAATAATATAAAACTGAGAAAGATACTTATGAGATATTAACATTTTATAAAAGCCAACTCCTTTAAATAGCATGTGCTGTTTTGATGGCGATTAAGTGACGAATTTTTTGCACCAAATATTTTATGACACATCTAGCACCATGCCTTCATTATCAGGTTATGGTTATCGACCACTTGTCAACCAAGATTTAACTTTGTTATTGAAGAGCTTATTTTTCTGTATGTTTTGCGATTGTGGGTTCATTAAGATATATGTTATAATTACAGTACACTGCATAATTTGCAATTTAGAAACTTTTATTTAATTGGTTCGTTTATAAGATTAGCCTTAATTACGAGTATTAATCATTTATAAGCAGTGCAATATAGATATATATATATATATATATATATATATATATATATATATATATATATACAATAAGTAATAATAATAATAGTAATAGTAGTAGTAATAGTAATAGTAATAGTAGTAGTAGTAATAGTATAGTAGTAGTATAGTAATAGTAGTAGTAATAGTAATAGTAATAGGCATCGTCATCGTCATCATCATCAATAACAATGATAATAATAATCTTTAGTAATAATAACAATAATAACAATGATAATAATAATAATAATAATAATAATAATAATAATAATAATAAAAAATAATAATAATAATAATAAATAGATAGATAAGTAGTATATATTATACATATATATATATATATATATATATATATATATATATATATATATATATATATATATATACACGTGTGTATGTGTGCGTGTATATATACATAAGTGTGTGTATGCGTGTGTGTGTGTATGTATGTAGTATGTATGTATGTCTGCATATATATATATATATATATATATATATATTATATATATATATTATAGATATATATATATATATATATATATATGATATATATATGATATATATAATATCTATATATATATATATATATATATATATAGAAATATAGATATATATCTGTATTTACATATATATATAATATTATATATATATATATATATATATATACATATATATATATATATCTATATCTATATATATATATATATATATATATATATATATATATATATATGTATATAGCTATAGATATATATCTATATATATATATATATATATATATATATATATATATATATATATATATATTCGTAAGTGACGGCATGTCTTTAGTGTGACAGCTTTATCCCTTTATTAGAAGACGAATTTCCGTCAGGGAAGACCCTTGCCAGGCAAAGCCTTGATACTTCGCTAAACATTAGGAAAGCCCTGTGCGAAGCTTTGCTCGCGGTTTCTCCATTTCTGACGTCACACCGAGCAAAGTTTACTGAGCAGAGCTCTCTCGTGTGGACGGGGCCTAAGAATACGAAATCTAAAAGTTACGAGTGACCTCTGTACGCGCCAGGAGTTCAAAGTCCATAATGAATGCTCTCTCTCTCTCTTTTATGGGTGAAACATAAAGGCCCTGATGGGCTCCAATCATTTGGATCCTAAGTCCAGCTAATATCATAAAATTCTCTTTTAAAACAATAAGTAGAAAGAAAGTGAGATTACAATCATAGCTAACATTTATTATTACGTATTTTAATACGAAAGGAATAGTTATTTATATTGAAAGCAAAACTAAAATAACGTCCCTTCCCAAAGATGACGTATGGTTAAATAGGTTTCTAGAATAATTCTTGTGAGAAGATGATGCAATACTATAGGAATATGGTGAAATTTCTATTTCAAGATTTAACCATACTTACGAGTCTACAAATTCTCTTTAGATAAATTGAGAGATATAAAAGTTAATTTACTAGTAATATTAGATAGTTTTACACTACAAAAACATCTCTAACTACTTACATGAAATAAAAGGCATTGGCGTATGTGAAACGTTTTAAGCTAGCGAAAGATGGTGTCATCCTTCCATGTGATTACACGGCAAAGACAAGTGTGAAACAAGATACGAACATAGCATGTTTAAAAAAAAAAAGAAATTGGAACCACGCTGGCCCCAACTGATGACATATAATCCTGCTTCAAAAAATTCTTTTCTTCTCACATTCTGCATTATCTTAACTTTTAAATGATGTTATGCGAAATCTGAACATACATTATCAGAACATACTACCTTTAAGCTAAATAAACATTTCATGGTCATATAGAGGAAATATGCGTTGCGAAAGCAGAAGCATGTATATATATATATATATATATATAATATATATATATATATATATATATATATATATGTGTGTGTGTGTGTGTGTGTGTGTGTGTGTGTGTGTGTGTGTGTGTGTGTGTGTGTGTCGGTAAACTTACCTTCTAAAATGGTCTTATCATGAATAGGTCTCTGCTTGTTGAGGAATAATATTACCAAGATCACGTAGACCTTCTTCTATTTAGAGTTTTTTTCAAAACAAAAAATCGTTGAGGATGAACTGTCTTACTATAACTTAACAAAGTGCGCGACAAAAATAACAAGAAATACCGGAATTGAAAATACAAAGAGAACAGAAGATTAAAAACACTAATAAATTATAACAGGAATAGATAATGCAGATTAAAAATAAAAACATAAAAAGAAGGGAAAATACAAATTAAACTTGCAAATACCAAGCAAATTGGTTGGTGATCTATGCCTTTCCTTCTGAGATACAAATCATACGACAAGTCATTCAGTTCCGGATTCATCTGCTCATCTGCATTATGAACAAAGACTAGAGTTCAGGAGGTCCAGCCCGCCAGAGCAGAAATCAGTACTTCAAAACTCCAGGTAGGTCAAGGAATGGTCTTGTGCTAAACTTTACTCTCTAATGACTGAAAAATGTTTAGAAAGAGGAAACCTTGTTCTAACAGACCTTTGATCAATTGTGAACCAGTATTGGATGAGTTCGTAAAAACAAATTTAAATTAATTTCAGGAAGAAAAAAAATCTCCTGTACCCTTTTCGGACCACATAGATACTATGCCCAAAGAAAGGTAATTTAATGTGTTCTACATCATTGGTAGTAAAATATACCCGTCCGCGACGAAGCTTCTCTTTTTAAAATTTTCAGAATTTTGTGAATACAAAAAGGGGGCGGAGAGCTTTCAGCATAATCATTCTGAAAAAAAAAAACAAGTCTTGATACAAAGATAAAAACTGTAACAAACATACAAAGCGCTATAACAAGGATTGTCTGGAAAAAAAAATTCAAGGAGGGCAACTGTGATTCCCTTTGCTCCAACTGTTCAGAACCACTTCATGCAAGGCTCAAACGATGCAACGCCAGATTGGCTTGCATTTCACAACTGAGATCAAAGACGGACCCTATACGACCGACATCAGTACCAGCAAGAAACATGACGGAAAACTACAGAACAACCAGTCAACCACCCGCGATAACAGCGTTGGTCTCTTGCAACCAACACCAGCACTCCCTTCTCCTCCTCAGCCTAATCCCTCACCGCGGTCCTCAGAGTCGTCCTGCAGCCTAGTGAGGTCGAATGTTTGTCCTGAAGTAGTACCTGTCGGTTTCTTAGTCAGAGTATGGCAATCCACGGCCCTACGATTGTCTTGGCGAACAAAACTCCAACAGCTGCCAATCACCTTGATAGACAGTTGCCCTGTTGCACTTCCTAACACCTCTCCCTTCTCTGTTCGACCGGCTAATTCTAGCGACTGAATCTTTCAATTATCACTCTTGTCTTCTACTTAAGCTGTTGTCATGCATTCTTCTTACTGGAAGGAGGTAAAAACATAACGAAGTTGTGCGCTTAAATTCCAGTCCTCTTTAGGACATGCACGTACCACGCCGTTAAATATACTGATATTAAACCGTTCTCCTCGAGAGATACAAACAGCCATACGTAATCCCTTTATTCAAGGACAAAAAAAAATCTCCCTCTAGAAAGCTTTCCTTTTCTTCCATCGATCCTTACCCCCAAAATTCGATGCATTTTACTTCTCTAACTCTTCTCGGTGAGTTAAATATGGCACGGCACATCTGGGGATTTATTTATTTTTCCCGACTTTTCTCAAACAATAAATGTTATAATTTTTCCTCTACTGACGGGCGCTGAGGGTTGAAAGGGGTTTGTAATCTTATATGTTGAACATATCCTTTCATCCGACCATGTTTACTTTCAAAGTATTAAAATAAGTCATTTTTTTTTTTATTTATGACAATTGTATCACTTTTAACTCATCGAATGAATCTTACCGGTTGCTGTGCCAGGAAGAGCCCGTGCTGACATAACGCCAGCTTAATCATAAACAGCGTCAGTACCAATTAAATCTGTATACCTTTGGAGAACAACTGAGGTAATATCATCTCAAGCCAGTAAATGTACTTTTCCTGTAAACAAATGTGTCTATTATGCCTGTATGTCTGTAAATCTGAACATCTAAAAATGACCACATTTCCTGCTCTGTTCCACAAATAAAAGTACAACTAGGGTGATGAGAATTAATATATATATATATATATATATATATATATATATATATATATATATATATATATATATATATATATATATATATATATATATATATATATAGATATAGTATATATATAATATATATATATGTATGTATGTTATGTACACACACACACACACACACACACACACACATATATATATATATATATATATATATATATATATATATATATATATATATGTATATATATGTATATATATATATATTATATATATATAGTATATATATATATATATATATATAAAGGTTTTTTTGCCACGAAGGAAAAAATGAAAAAGCGAGATAACCGAGTACTTTCGGTCCTATTCGGTCCGAAAGTACTCGGCTATCTCGCTTTTTCATTTTTTCCTTCGTGGCAAAAAAAAACCTTTATTTATACATAGCATCACGTTTTATATACTTCGTGATCAAGTTATTCATATATATATATATATATATAAATATATATATATATATATATATATATATATATATATATATATATATAGATATGTATGTGTGTGTGTGTGTGTGTTACCGAGGTTCTAACCTCGGTACAGTGTCTCAAAAGAAAAAAAATAATACCAAGTCTAGCATTTCGCTCACACTTATCTCTCCCTCTCTCTCTCTCTCTCTCTCTCTCTCTCTCTAAAATGTAAGTAGGAAGTACAAGAACCCATGTCTATCAAACTAAAATTTGTTAAATAAAATCAACAAAAAAAATTAATATAATTCAATTGAAATGAATGAGATAATTATAAGACATTAGATCATTAATTGAGTTAAACCCTCACTAAAGGTAATATACCTCTAAGTCTATTAAGCAAACTCACAATGACACAAGTCCCAAAAACTCAAATATGTAAGTCCGTGACATGTGAAGTTCCCGCACAGAGCAGCCCATAATCAACTTCCGTTACGGGAAGCTTCTGTGACATTTTTCAGGAGCAGCTCAGGAGAAGCTAAGTCAACAAGATGTTATCAACGTGTGCATTTCTTTGTCTCCATGCCAGCCTGCTCTAAGAGGTGATTGCGTAAGCACTGACAAGTGTCTTAGTAAGCCTTGACACCTTCGATCGCCTTCCTCTCACAAAATCCCCGATGGAGAATAATAATTCTACTCATTTCAAAGGAAACCCCACACACACACACACACACACACACATATATATATATATATATATATATATATATATATATTATATATATATACTTCAGGAGATTCCATGAAACAAATGGTATAAAAGCCAAGTTTTATTCATGACTCAGTGCATCAACAGTCTGTAAAAAGTAAAAGACAAAATAAAATACATTATTAGCATAAGAGGAATTCACAATGCAATTAAAATTTACACGTTTAGACAGCAAAGAAGTAAAAGCATAAAAAGCACATAAAACAGTAAATATATATATATATATATATATATATATATATATATATATATATTTTATATATATATATATATATAATTAGTCTACATTTGAAGAGTTCGAATTATCCACGGTAAAACAAATGTTTGCTTATTTTAATAATTATTTCCAGTCATACTTTTCCAGGTCAAATATTATGCGATTCCTCAAATATCAGTTACAACAATACTGTGGACAGTTTAGATAATTTTTTCAAGTCGGTTTTAGTTTTCCATAAAAGAAAACTATTGTATCATCTCTGTCTAGCCACCCGAAATTCTTTGTCCGCCACCAGATCTTAAATACTAGTGATGCTAGAGGGCTGCAAGTTATTTTGTTAATCATTCACCCTCCAGTCATCCAATATATCAAATTGCAGCCCGCTAACCTCAGTAGTTATGATTTTATTAAAGGTTAAAGTTACATTAATCCTACGTCTGCCAACGCTATAGGACAGGTCGCTGCCGGGCCATGGTTGAGAGCTTTATGGGCCGCGGCCTCATACATAAAACTCGATTGTGTCATAAAAACTTCGTCGCATTTATTACTTGTTTGTATTAAGAACAATACAAGTTGTACTTAATAATAGCCCAGTGTAAAAAAAAAAAAAACACTGGAAGTGCTCTTAATAATATTTGTGGAAACCACATATCAATATTTGGTCTTGAAAAACATGGCTTGAAATAAACTATTATAATTACCTACTGCTGATGATCTTTTTCCTTCAAGTTAATAAATCAAATAGACCTGTTGCAATGGGAAATACCTAGGGCCTGTATATGCCGATTATTTTAGAGGTTTTTATGGAAAGGTTTGGTTGCATGAATACCCTAGTGTTTTCAAACCTTTGGTTTACCTTGCGTATGTGGAAGATACTTAAATTCAAGAAACCTTCACACGTAAATTTGTTTTATAAACATTTCAATTCTCGTTTCCCTATTATTTTTTATACTTCTGAATCAGAACAGGATAATAAGTGGTCCTTTTTGGAAGTGCAGATATATAGAAGTGAAGACATTTAAAAATTATTTTCAGGAAAGTACGCTTAAGGGCATGGGGTTAGTATACTACCGCAATTTCTCCGCAAAGTTATGTCCTTTTAATTCAGTTTGTACCATAATAAATAGAGCTTACAACGGTTGTTACGATTTTAAACTTTTTCATGAAGGCATTCGAGATGTTTCATGCTAGACCGGTGTAGATTGCTACAAATAACAATGCTTACTAATGAAGGCGACACAAAGTCTTCGTTGGGTCAGATACAGAATTTTGGAACACTAAAGTCTCTGTTGGAGCAAGGTTTCCTCATTCTGGATATTTTCCAGCCATTAGAGAACTTAGCACAAGGCCATTTTTGCACTGACCAGGATTTGAAAGTACCGTCTTTCTGTTTGAACAAACTGGACCTTCTAATCTCAGGTATTAATCTACAAAAAAGATGAAACCAGTGCTGAATAACAACTTGTCCGATCTCCAATGAACACTGATACGATTGCTCTACACAACAGGTCAACAGCCAATTTACTTTTTATTTGCTGGTTTTAATTCATATTTCATCTTCTTTTTATGCATGTATTCTTAATGTTTGTATTTTTAGTATGCATTTCCTATTATACTTTGTTTGTCCTTTTTAATCTTGGGGATTATAGTTCCAGTTCTAGTATCTCTATAATTTGCTTAACTCATTTTGTAAGTTTCAACAATGCAATTAATTTTACTATTTTCAACGATGTCTATGTTTTGTCAGTAATTTCAGCCTGATGATGAAATTATATACCTCGAAAGCTTATATAATAAAGCTCTCTACCTGGCCTTGGTATATTATTCATCATCAAGGTAAGATTTCCAAGTGGCACTCCCATTTATTGATGAAATGAAATCCTCATACCAGAGAGGCACTGATCAGTCAGACAACTGCGTTTGCTCTCAAGGTTTTATGATTAACGATTTTTCAGTCGCCAACACCAAGGACTGATCACTGAAAATATGTTACAAGCAATAGATAGTAATCCATGGTAAAATTAATTTTCATACAGTTGTTTTACCTTGAAAAATAAACCTGATGTCTTGAAGTCTGAGAAATATTGTCCGTTCCTTGAATTTGGGGTTTTCATATTAATTATAGTTCGACATTAATCTTCCGACTTGTAATGATTAACGCCAGTTTTCATTTATTTATCCAGCTGGATTATCTATTCAATGGAGAATCTACACTAAGCATAGCGTAAGGACGTAAGACTTCAAAAAGGTTGTGCTGGCTATGATTTAGACAACATTTATTATATAATAACCGACCGTGCAATTTGTATATAAAAGGAAAGCGCAGGTAACATTTAGAAAAGAAACCCGAGCTTTAAACATCCCAAGGTGTTTCTCTAGATAAATGCTGATCAATCAATCTGTATTTGAAGGATAGTCTGCCTTAAGCGTTAATGGATGACGTAGGGCAAAAGCCTCCGGAGAAGCAAGTTTAGGACAGGCTTTCAGTTTTTTCAAAGGAAGAACAGGTCATAGGAATCAGGAAAGCAAAATAATGAAGAAAAAATTCAAAACTCATAAGTAGAAGCAATAGAACATAGTAAATGAAGGAAAATGTGAACTGTAGGTGTCACGAGGCTCTAGTTCCTACACCTTAGAATAATAAGCTTACTACTTGACGGCTCACCTGATGGCTGATCTGTTGGAACACTTGCTCTTTGCTCTTTGGATCTGAATATGCACACGTGTGTTTTTTTTTTATTTTTTTATTTTAGCAGTTGACGTTCCAAGGTATTTTATGCAGGTGAATTTTGTGAATCTCATTTTTCGTGTAGTTATGAGGAAATTATCATACGACTGATGTAATGAATGTTTGCCATTATAGCCTTATAACTCTTTAGAATGCTATAAATTTCTCACTTACTTCATGAAAAATTATCATCTCAGGTACCCAACGCGTGCAAACCTTCAGAATGAGGGTAATTAATAACAATTACTTCGCTTAGATTACTCGTTCCTTTACGGAAATATTCCACAGATTTAAAAATGCAGAGGTATGTACGACAGATTTCATTAATCAACCTTTTTAAATCATAGTAGTTTCAGATTACAACTTGAATCTGAGAACCAAAAAACATTTTTTGCAACTACAGCAATGGGAATCAATCTGTCGATCAATCGTACAGATTCTCGAAAGCTCTCTCTATATATTAGTAGAGTTACATAACAATGGTTTTGTTTCTCCAATTTAAGATTCGTGCTACAGTGAGTATTTTATCACTATTATTTTTATTTATTTTTATCTATTTATTTATTTTTTTGTTTATCACAGCCCTCCAATTCGACTGGGTGTATTTTTAGTGTGGGGTTCCGGGTTGCATCCTGCTTCCTTAGGAGTCCATCCCTTTTCTTACTGTGTGCGCTGTTTCTAGGAGCCCACTCTTTTGCATTAGCCCTAGGGTTACTTCAGCCTCTAGTTTTCCCAGATAAATTTTCAGGGATCTTGGAATCGTGCCTAGTGCTCCTATGATTATGGGTACAATTTCCACTGACATATCCCATATTCTTCTTATTTCTATTTGAAGGTCTTGATACTTATTGATTTTCTCCCTTTCTTTCTCTTCAACTCTGGTGTCCAATGGTATTGCGACATCAATGAGTGATACTTCTTGGTTTTGTCAATCAACGTCACGTCTGGTCTATTGCACGTATCACCCTATCTATTCTGATACCATAGTCCCAGAGGATCTTTGCCTGATCGTTTTCTATTACTCCTTCGGGTTGGTGCTCGCACCACTTATTACTGCAAGGTAGCTGGTGTTTCTTGCACAGGCTCCAGAGGAGGGCTTTTGCCGCTGAATCATGCTTCTTTTTGTACTGGTTCTTTGCAAGTGCCGGATATTCGCTTGCTATGTGGTTTATATTCTCGTTTTTTACATTGCACTTCCTGCATAGGGGTGAGATATTTCCATTTCATCATGGTTCTTTGAATGTATCTAGTTCTTAGGGCCTGATCTTGTGCCGCTGTTATCATTCCTTCTGTTTCCCTCTTGAGTTCTCCCCTCTGTAGCCATTGTCATGTTTCATCGCTGGCCAGTTCTTTAGTCTTTCTCATGTATTGTCCGTGCATTGGTTTGCTGTGCCATTCCTATGTTCTGTTTGTCATTCTCCTGTCTCTGTATATTTCTGGGTCTTCGTCTACTTTTATCATTCCTTCTTCACGTGTTTTCAGATATTGTCCTATTGCTCTGTTATCGATGTTGATGCAGTCCTCTATACTTAGTAGTCCTCTCCCTCCTTCCTTTCGTGCTATGTATGGTCTGTCCATATTTGCTCTTGGGTGTAGTGTTCTGTGTATTGTCATATGTTTCCTAGTTTTCTGGTCTATGCTGCGGAGTTGTGCCTTCGTCCATTCCACTACGCCTGTGCTGTATGTAATTACTGGAACTGCCCTTGTGTTTATGGCTTTTATCATATTTCCGGCTTTGAGGTTTTGACTTGAGCATCGCCTTAAGTGTCTCCATGCATTCTTTCCTGACGTGTCCTTCATCTGTTGGTGTTTTATATCCTCTCCTTCCATTATTCCCAGCAATTTGTATCCTGTTTCATCTATTGTGGTTTTGATGTTGTTCCCATCAGGTATGCTTTATCACTTCCAGTCCTTGTTACTTTGCCCTTTTGTATGTTGACCAAGGCGCATTTTTCTATTCCAAACTCCATCCTGATGTTTCCCATACAATCCTTACAGCCTTGGATTACGGTATCTATTTCCTTGATGTCGTCCATGAACATCAGATTGTTATTTCTATTGCCTCTTTTCTTGAGTTGGTACCCAGCATCCATCTCTTGCAGTACGGTCATTGGGATCATTGCTACTACGAAGGGTAGCGGGGACAGTGCGTCGCCCTGGAAGATCCCTCTCCTAATGTTAACCTCTGTTAGTCTTACTCCAGAGCTTGTAAGTATTGTATTCCAGTTATGCATTGTATTATTATTATTATTATTATTATTATTATTATTATTATTATTATTATTATTATTTGTATATCACAATCTGTCTACGCTGCCATTTCACAACCTGGTGCTTCAGATTACATTCTACTTCCATAGGTGTCCATTCACTTTCTTAATTTATGTGCTGTTCTTAGAAGCAAGGTCTTTTGCTTGAGTCTTGTGGCTACTTTGGCCCCATCTTATCTAGCCTTTCTTCAGAGGTATTGGTTATCGTACCTAGTGTTGTTCCGATGATTATGGGCATTAACTCCACTGGTATATCACATGGCCTTCTTAGTAAAGTCTGCACGTCCTCTCTCTCTCTCTCTCTCTCTCTCTCTCTCTCTCTCTCTCTCATCTCTCTCTCTCTCTCTCCTCCACTCTGGTGTTCCACGGTACTATGACTTATATTAGTGATACTTTGCTGCTAGTTTTTATACCAGAGTCAGATCCTTTCGATATGCTTGCATCAGCCTACCATCCTGATACTGTATTTCCAGAGTAATATCTCCCGTTCATTTTCTACTAATCCCTCAGGTTGGTGTTGGGACCACTTGTTGAAGCATGCTATCTGATATCCGTCGCACAGACTTCAGTGGAGCTATTTTGTCACTAAGCCATATCTCTTTTTCATACTGAGTCTTTGCTAATACTTGGCGATATAGTCTCCTTCAGGAGAAGGATTGCGAAAACAATTATGAAAAGAATTTCAGGAAACTCTCTTCAAATAAGCTAATTGGGTCAAAACTTCTCCACACTATTCTTGCAATATTGAAATTCCTTCACTCGAACTGCATACCAGAATATCCAGATTTTTTTTATCAGTAACAAGCAGGTAAAAACAGACACCTCTAAAAATGTTTTCTTTGTATTATGATATACTAAGCTCTAAATTAGGTCCAAAATACCCGCATCCTTGATCCTTTAAATTATCACCCAAAAGCGTTTGGTTCTAGAGGATTTCATCAAAAACATTGAAATAGTGAATCTAGCTGATCATTCATAGCTTTTCAGTATATTAAGTAAAATTTTTGGGAGACACAATTTTCGAATATTGGAATTCTAGTGATTTTTTAGGAATAATAGCCAAGTAGCAACGCTGTACGTGTAGCTTAGACGAAATAGCCAACGGGCTCTCAAATATTAAGAATTAGTTTTCAATCAGGGGGCTGAAAATAATCTTTTCACATAAAAGAACATCAGTAAATTTATCACGAATTTTTCATACATTTTCGAAGAATTAACACAAAAGATAACAGTTCTCGAATTAACCTTCAGAAGAGTAATTCCCATTCTGAAAGACGTCAGTCACTTTTGAGAATGCAGAACTCCATTGTGACCCTGGAGCACAAAATGTTTGTGCAACCTTCGGTTTCTTTTCAGTTCTCCTCTCTTTGTGTTTTGCCAAGGAAAACAGCTACATGAACTAAGGACTTTCATTAACGGTTGTTCGGAGATGATCTTGACATTTACACCACTGCTTAGGATGTTATGGAAAGAAAGCATTAATGGTAGTAGTATTCGTATTCAATATTCTTTCCTTTTCCCCAAAAAGGTGACTGGTTCCAGAGAGACAGACAGACAGGATAGAGAGAGAGAGAGAGACAGAGACAGAGACAGAGA
Source organism: Macrobrachium nipponense (assembly GCF_015104395.2). NCBI lineage: Eukaryota > Metazoa > Arthropoda > Malacostraca > Decapoda > Palaemonidae > Macrobrachium > Macrobrachium nipponense. Next base: position 32,620,833 of record NC_087211.1, read on the forward strand.
GAAACGTGGCCATTCCCTATTTAATACTGTGAAGAAAACTAGCCACTTTGTACGTCTACACAGACAGAAACCTTACCAGCAAAAGGTTAATAATAAGAATATGATTTGTGCGTTTCATTTATTCAAATGAAATAAAATATTATTATTATTATTATTATTACAATTATAATTATTATTATTCTAGATTCCTTTTCAGGGATCTTGGGATCGTGCCTAGTGCTCCTATGATTATGGGTACGATTTCCACTGGCATATCCCATATCCTTCTTATTCTATTTTCAGATCTTGATACTTATTCCATCCCCCCTCTCTTTCTCTTCAACTCTGGTGTCCCATGGTATTGCGACATCAATGAGTGATACTTTCTTCTTGACTTTGTCAATCAAACGTCACGTTCTGGTCTGTTTGCACGTATCACCCTATCCGTTCTTGATACCATAGTACCAGGGGATCTTTACCTGATCGTTACTATCATCCCTCAGGTGGTGCTCGTACCACTTATTACTGCAAGTAGCTGATGTTTCTTCACAGGCTCCAGTGGAGGGCTTTTGCCACTGAATCATGCCTCTTTTTGTACTGGTTCTGTGCAAGTGCCGGGCATTCACTTGCTATGTGGTTTATGGCTTCATTTTTCGTATTGCACTTCCTACATATGGGGAGAGATGTTATTTCCGTCTATCGTACTTTGAACATATCTGGTTCTTAGGGCCTGATCTTGTGCCGCTGTTATCATTCCTTCAGTTTCCTTCTTTAGCTCTCCCCTCGGTAGCCATTGCCAATTGTCATCGCTGGCTAGTTTCTTTAGTCTGTCTCATGTATTGTCGTGCATTGGTTTGTTGTGCCAGTCCTCTGTTCTTTCTGTCTCTACTGTCTGTATTTCTGGTCTTCGTCTACTTTTATTAGTCCTTCTTCCCATGCACTCTTTAGCCACTCGTCCTTCACTGGTTTTCAGATATTGCCCCAGTGCTCTGTTTTCGATGTTGACGCAGTCCTCTATACTTAGTAGTCCTCTCCCTCCTTCCTTTCGTGTTATGTTATAGTCTGTCCGTATTTGCTCTTGGGTGTAGTGCTTTGTGTATTGTCATTTGTTTCCTGGTTTTTTCTGATCTATGCTGCGGAGTCTGCCTTCGTCCATTCCACTATTCCTGCGCTGTATCTGATTACTGGCACTGCCCATGTGTTTTATGGCTTTTAATCATATTTTCCGGCGTGAATTTTGACTTGAGTATCGCCTTGAGTCTCTGCTATATTTCTTTCTGATCGTGTCCTTCATCTCTAGTGTTTTATATCTCCTCCTTCCATTATTCCCAGGTATTTGTATCCTGTCTCATCTATGTGTTTGATGTTGCTCCATCTGGTAGCTTTATCCCTTCAGTTCTCGTTACTTTGCCTTTTTTGTATGTTGACTAAGGCGCATTTTTCTATTCCAAACTCCATCCTGATGTCCCCAGATACAATCCTTACAGTCTGGATTAGGGTATCTATTTCCTTGATGCTCTACCATACAGCTTGATGTCGTCCATGAACATCAGATGGTTGATTTTGTTGCCTCTTTTCTTGAGTGGTACCGGCATCCACTTCTGTAGTACTTTTGTCATGGGAATCATGGACTACTACGAAGAGTAGTGGGACAGTGAGTCGCCTGGAAGATCCCTCTCCTGATATTAAACTCTGCTAGTCTTATTCCAGAGCTTGTAAAGTATTGTATTCCAGTTGCGCATTGTATTTTGAGGAACGCTGATGGTGTTTTCCTCTGCCATATATTTTCAGGCATTCTATTAGCCATGTGTGTGGTATCATGTCGAAGGCTTTCTTATAGTCTATCCATGCCATGCTTAGGTTGGTTTTTCCTTCTCCTACTGTTCTTCATTACCATTTTGTCTATCAGGAGCTGGT
>NC_087211.1:32623228-32640728 GCF_015104395.2 Macrobrachium nipponense
CCGGGGAACAGTATCCCTCGGTCAAAAGATAGCGCAAAACCAGCCTAAAACAAGTGGCATTGGATTTTATTTATCACTGTTATAAACAATATTAGGCCTTTGCATTGAACTAATACCTAACGTTATCGTCTGGCATTTATGGCTGGAAACGTTCCATTAAGATGCTTTTCTTCAAAAGTTTAGATGTAATGGAGTCCAAAAGTTTACAGCATAGAATAGTTAAAATCTTCAAGACTCACTGGCAGAAAAGGTTCCATCCACCTGAAGGGGAGGATGGTGGGGTGAAGAAATCTGGGGTATCAGATCTGCTGAATCAATAGTGTTTTTGGTTTTCTACTGGAGTTTAGCCTCTTACCCAAACCAACTACACCATTCCCTGATTCCCGGATGCATCTCGATTTGGGAGGCCTAAGAGGCAGAATTTCATTTCTCATAAGAGGGAACTTTTACTACACCCCTCAGTTTGTTGGCATCCTTTTTTTTGGCATGTCTGAATCAAATTAATGTTTTCCATGGGCAACCAAACATTTTTGATTGTTTTAGACATCACTCAAAAATAACAATTGGACCAAAGAAGCACTACCCTGGGTAAAAACTCCGAGATACAATGGGTCTTTGGTTCACTAAAGTAACCCATCCCGCAGCAAATCCACTTGTTTACCTATTTGTTAAAAGGAAAAAAGCATATCCATCCACCTCAAGATTGTAAAGTTTATTTAAAATAAGTTTTGCCTTGTGATTTTACTAAACTCGAAAAGTAGTACTAAAATCCTATTTTGAATTACTACTACCCTTTAAAATAAAACCCTCATTCAAGGAGTTTCCATTGCAAATGACCATTGGCCGGCAAGTCCAGTTATGCATATTGACTTATCATGCTATCACTCCTTTTTAGATTATTCTAGCATACTTTTATATAGTGGCATTAGAAATACTTTTTTCAGGCAACTTTGTGAGAGCCAGGAGGAATGAGAATTTGGTCTGCCGTCTTTACAGTTTTTACGTTGCCAGTATATGCTGCCTTTGGGAAACAGGGCAGTGTATTACTAAGGTTTTTGCACTTATTCTCAAACGATACTATGACCGATTATTAAAAATCGATAGAATCTTGTAAACTTAGGAGGCAAACACAACTTCCAAGATCTTCCTTTAAAAACAAACAGGGAAGAAAACAATCCAGGATCTTTCCCCTCCCCAACCCCAGCTATCAAGCTTATTTCCAAAATTTTTTCTTTAAACATTCCTGGAGCAAATGCAATTTTATAAGAATAGGTTCACAGGATGACCAAGGTTGATCCAAGGAGATGGGACATCCTCAGCTTGACCTGCTTAGCTTCCAAAAAATCTCGATGAATTAGTTCAGAGCCTTTTTTCCCTAGGGCTTCAAGTCTTTATTCTTAATCCTTCGTTAGTTAAGTAGGTGGTATGGAAAGACGAGCAATGACCCAAAGATAGGATGAATGCCAAATTTAAGTCCACTTCAGGAATGATGCTGAAGTAATTCCTTTCAAGGTTTCGTCTTGAAGGAATTCTATTTTATAATTTCCCTCCAGCTGTTGTGGTAAGTTCTATTTCATAACATTTTGGCAAGACTCGACGAAAAGGTGTAATTTTTCATGTGAAACAATTTTTTTGTCTTCCATGGCGTTGAATTTAGTCTGTTTTGTCCATAGGTAGGGCCGCTTCGGTCATACATTGTATCATTTAAAACTAATGGCTGGTCTTTATTTGTCCTAAATTTTCCATTACCGTTTGTCTAGGACACATAGCTTTTATTGAAATAGGCCATGAAGTAACTTTCAGTTTAGCTTCTTCTTCGGATCAAACAAGAGTCTAATATGAACCACTGAAATATTAAGATGCCTCACAAGCTTCAATAATGGTGACCGCTCAATTTTGTTCTCTGGATTTCAGCCTAGACAGTTTTTTATTTCCAGTGCTGGAAAATACTGGAATAATACTGAGTTGACAGATTATTGGTCCCCGCATCTAATGGCACAATGATCAAAAGTGCCTATGTAATTCACAGACCTTGGTGGATTTCTCAATAGCTGGAATATTGAGGTTCTTAATCTATTTACCAAAAAGAAAAGTGCATGGGCCCTCCTTCTACTAAGCTGGACAAAATTGGCATATACCACCAGAATTCAAGAGCAGACCGGCCCAAGTTGATCTATGGGATTTGAATTTTAGCCACCCTCACTGTGCTTTGCCAATTACAGTCTGCCACAAATAATGACTTGAAGCTTTTCTTTTGTGAATCCTGGTGCTGAGCCATACCTAATCCTTTACCTCCAAAAGGCAAGTTAATCATCGTCGAATTTTGTCGATATTTGGATCCGCTGTAAACATCAAATATATAAACATTTAGATAGACCTTTACTGAAAATTCTTAAAATAAAACAAAGAATTTACATGGCAATACTACATTTGACGCATAAATAGGGTAGTTACAATCGGAGTTTTAACAAAAGCGCGGATTAGCATATCAAAAGCACCAGCAAACGGGTTCGATTGCTATAATTGCTATTCAAAAGTGCGGCAAATAAATTTAAATCAAAACGCGCGTTTTCTTAATCATCGTCACCTCCAAGTCCCGAATTGTTTTATTTTTTAATTTTCATTAACGACATCTCCACGTTCTTCCGTTAGCCAGATGATGGGATTGTATTAAAAATGTTTCCATTAAAAATAAGCATGAAAAGATACTCCCCGGGCACATTTGTTTGTAAACATATTGGTAGGTTGAAGGGGATTTTCAGCCCAAAAAGGCCACCTGGAATATCCTTTGAGTTTTAGTGAGTATATAACTTCGTCAAACAAGATATCCAGCAAACGTATGTGTACATATTAATCCTTCTCCTTAAGCTCATTCCACAATGGACAATCTTCAAACTTGTCTTATCCGGGTTCAATGGAAATGGCAATACCAAAACGTAATAAATTTTTATCCACTGGACCCATGTCACTCTTGTATCCTTGTTTAACCCTCATTACCTAGTCCGAGATTCTGAATTTTTTTCGCCCCCACCATGCCTGTCCCAAATGGAATTTCTGCCAACAGTTGATTGGACTGCCGATTTGGAATATACGCTATGGTCTCTTAGGGCTTTCAAGAGCAGATTTTTCGTAACTGTAAACAAATTATCAATCAAAGCACTGTGCACATATTTCTATAAATCTCCTCAAGATTGACCTGGTAATTTAAATGGGCATACCCAAACTTAAAAAACGGGGGGAAAAAATATAATGTCCATTAACATAATCCCTGCTTATGGTTCTGTAAAGCTGATAAAAACTTTAGGGACAACATTTGGAAAAGTCCCAATCCTACGTATTATCCTCCTCAGCAGCGTTTGTCAAATATTCTAGATTTGTTTGTACATGAAGAATAAAACCCCGAACCTGTTTTCCTGTGGATTATTTTCCAGGATAAAACCCTTCCCCTTTTTTTATTGCGAGACAAGTTAAGTCCACAGGAATTAATAGAGTCTGGTGGGTAGTTCCTGACTGATGTTTTAAGGGTATAATACTTAGGCGATACAAGGTTTTCGCCTTTCTCTGTATAATTGCTAATCATGTGCAAATTCAATCTTATAATCAGATTAAGATTATCGTACTTTTAATTGTCAGAAGACTTTTTCGTAGTTCCAATTCTAATTAGCTTTGAAAGCCTTGCTTATCTAAGTCGTCAGTTTTGCCTTCCTTTTTCCAGTGTTGCACGTTTATTTTGCGTTCCTTCCTAGTTTTTTTTTTTTTTTTTTTTTTTTTTTTTTGCATCCTCGTAAATGACTGTGCTCACATTGGTATTGGATAACATTAACTTCAGTCATTTTGCTGTCTGTTTTAAGTCGACCTTCTATTTTTTTATTTTTGTTTCGTACATCGCCCATTGATATGGAATCCATCCCAGTCAGTGTGCTTATCACATCTTATCTATACATCCATCCTGCATTAAGCACTTCCTTGCCCTTTGTTGGTTTTAGAAATGGTGAACTCCATACTGGACAAGCACAACACATAGCACAGGAATGAAAACAACGAACTGATGAACTGACCATCAAGTGATAATTCAACCCAGCTTACCAGCAAGCTGAACCCTTTGTGAATCAAAATAATACAACAACGAACTGATTGAGACCACTCAAGGTGTTAATCCAACCAGGCTACAACAACAGTTGGTAACAATGTTTGCTTGAATCGTTTTAAGACACACTTAAACTCAAACTTTATTGAACTAGTGCAGTCCAAAAGGGCAGTAATAAACCATCGGCTCAGTTTTTGTAACTGCAACAAAGGGGTGAGTTTCGAACTTCGTTAATTTTTTCCCAATCCCCCAACCCCCGCTTTTCCCGGTAGGTTGCACCAGTTTTGTACAAGGACATATAAAATCAGGGCCATCAAACCCAGGGATTAAAACCCAGCCTTTTACTTTTTCCTATTTAACAAGAGCTTTAAGAATAAAAATAATCAAATAGTCAGTTTTATAGGAGAACAATTCTAGAGGGCCAAAGACAATTTTCAATTTACCTTTAAGCCCCAAATTATCGTAAAAAAAAAGTTCTTTACAAAGATTGTATTTCTCTACCTGTAATGTAGTAACAGGACCTAGGGTTGTTTCAGCTCAGTGTCTCCCGATAGAATTAAGATTAAACACATAATAAATCAGTATATGAAACTAAAAATAATCGAATACTGACCACCGATTAGGTCTTGGTGCGTCGTGAAAAGGGCGAGCTCAAAAGGACAGCTTGCTGCCTTTGCAGTCTTTACTTTTGTGGTAAAAGGCTAGGGCCCACTGCCATAACTGTGGAAACTTGCTGCCATTGCAGGGTGGACTTTTTTAGTCAAAGGCAAGGCCCACAGACAGTAACTGTGGTTGGATTGACAGCAAGAGCATTGGCGGTCGTAAAAACCCCTTTGTGACAACAATGAAACCATGCCTCTGATGCAATTGCAGTGGAGAAGGTCCGCATCAGGCAATCGACCCTTTTGATGGTGCCGATAAACTGGTGGGTAAAAGAAAAGGATAGCTGTTGGATCCAGCGGAATTAATTTTTCATCAATCATGGTAAACCTCAAAGAAATAATGTAAATCTTTACCTAAAAAGAAAGCCTCTAGGCTAACGCCGTTATATAACCACCCGGCTCCAACAAACACTTCAGATTGTGACATGTTGGCGTTTCTTTTTAGAAATTATGAACATCAAGGATAGGCGTCAATCCTTCTCATCACGCGGCTTACGTTCTCTTCGTTGCTCAATGGGGACCGTTCCTTTTTAAAGTTTTTTTTTTCTTTTCTTTCCTATCCTGATCTAATAGTAAAGAAATACCAAGAAACTTAACTTAATCATTGTTTCTTTTTCGCTTTTTTTTATTTGGAATTTGGCTTCAGATTTATTCAAGGGCATTTATACACAACACATACAAACCACCCACGCACACTCACCACCACCAGACACACACACACACACACCACCATACTTATTTGAATTTTTTTTTGAAATTTTATATATTAATATATATTTCCGCTTTTTTTTATTTGAATTTGCTTCAAGATTTTTATTCCAAGGGATTTAACCACACCCAAACCAAAACACTACCCGACCAACCACAACCCACAAACAACATATTATATTATTATTATTTATTATTATGTATCTATTATATATGTGGTGTGTGTGTGTGATTCGATTCGGGATATAGTATCGTAATTGTGTGTGTTTGTGTTGTGGGATTTATGGAGATGTTTGGATTGTTTCTGTGTGTGTTTTTTGGGATTTCGGATGTGTTAATTGTGTGTGTGTAAAATCCTTGAATAAATCTGAAGCAAAATTCAAATTTAAAAAAAGCGAAACATAAGAATAGATTTAACGTTAAGTTCCTTTGTATTTCTTACTATTAGCTCAAGCATTAGGAAGAAAGAAAAAAATAAGAAAAAAAACTTTAAAAAGGAAGGTCCATTTGAAGCAACGTGGAGAACGAGGCCGCCGTGAGGAGAAAAGGATTGAATCCTACTGCAATGTTTCATTTATTCTAAAAGAAACCAACTAATGTTCACAACTGAAGTTTGTTGGTGAGCCGGTGTTGTTATATAAATGGCGTATCCCTAGGAGCTTCTTTTAGGTAAAGTTTCATTTTTTATTTCTTTTGATGTTTATACCATGATTGATTTGAAAATAATTCCCTCTGACCAACCAGCTATCCATTTTTCTTTACCACCGTTATTCGCTCCGATCAACAGGGTCGATTGCCTTGATTGCGCCTAATCGGAGACGGGGATATGACCTCATTTTTGATCTACTTACGAATGGTGCAGCGATATACTGCTATCTCTGCCAGATTTACCCCAAATCCTGATCGAATTAAATTTCGTTATTCTTGTTTCACCCTTGTCTACTTCTTCTTCCTTCTTTTTCTTGTATCTTTCTTCTTCTTCTTCTCTTCTTGTTCTTCTTCGTAATAATATTAATTTTATTAAATCCTAACTAATAATATTACGAAACTTGCCTTCCTAAAGAATTGAATTAACTAATCTTGGTGAATTTATTATATTGTCTAAGTTGATTTCAAAATTAACAAATAATCCAATTATTCCCCTATTCATAGCTAGTCTAATAGTAATGGAGGTTCTTCACGACCCCACAAATCTTCATAGCACCCTTTTGAACCCTTGAATGGTTTTTTTCACGGGAAAGTTGATTAAGCCCGATGCACTTTTTGTTGGTTTAATGTAAGGCTGTGAGTTAATTGCTGTATTATTTGCTTCATGTTACTTGAAACGGAGTACTCTCTTCTCTCTCTCTCCTCTCCTCTTCCTTCTCTCTCCTTCTCTCTCAGTCTCCTCTTCTTTTTTTATTCTCTCTATCTCTCTCTCTTTCTTATATATATAATATATATATATAATGTCTAATATATATATGTAATATATATTAATGTATATACTTACATTATAACATAATGTCTAAACGTATATTATAGTCTATATATCATATATATGTGTTATAATACATATAATATCTATTATATATGTGTTCTATTATATATATTAATTATATATATATTATTTATCTACATCTATAATTATTTATCTAATTATAAAATATAATATATATATATATATACTATAATATCTTTTAGTCTGATTATAATATATATATATATATTATATATTATATATTTTATAATACCACACACCACAACACATATATATATAATATTATATATGTATATATATATATATAATATATAGTGTGTGTTTGTGTGTGTGTGTGTGTGGTGTGGTGTGTAGTCATATATATTAGTATTATCATAATTATATACATGTATATTATAATATTTATTCTATCTTATCTTATCTATATATTCTAATATTATCCTATAGTATCTTATATCTATTAGTATTACTAATTAGTATATATCTATATATAATTTACTGTAGAATTTATATATTTATTACTAAGTTACTTTAGTATTATCTATAATGTAATCATATATATTTATACTTACTATTTATGTATATACACATTATATTATATTAATGTATCTGTTATCTATCTCTTATGTATATGTATATATACATTATCTATATTCAGTTATATATATATATATTTTTATCATATAACCATATAAAGAGCGAGAGAAGGAGAGGGAGAATGGACGAGAGAGAAGCAGAGAGAAGTACTCCCTTTCCAAGTAAACATTGAAGCAATAAATACAGCATAACCACACTTACACCAAAAAAGCTGCATTCGGGCAGGCTTAATTCAAACTTCCGGTTGAAAAAACCCATTCAAAAGGGTTGCTATGAAGATTGTGGTCGTGAAGACCTTCATTTCTATACGCTATGAACTAGGAAGTAATGATTATGTATTTTTTGAAATCACTTGTAAGACCTAATTAAGTAATTCACCAGATTATAGTTAACTTCAATTCTTAAGGAGGCAAGTTTTCGTATATTTCTTAGTTAGATAATATTTAATATTATTACGAAAAAGGAAGAAGAAGAAGAAGAAAGAAGTAAGCAAGGACCAATAAGAAAGGAAGAAGTAGAAGGGTGAAATGCAATTATCGAAATTAATTAATTCGACAGAATTTGGGTGTACTTGGCAGAGATTAGCAGTATACGCTGATACCATCGTAAGTAGATCAAAATGCAGGTCATATCCCACGTCCTTCATTAAACAACATTGTGTAGAGTTAGATTCGCTAAAACTTGTTGAGTTTAAGTTATATTAAGAAGAACTTAGATTTGGATAGATGTGAAACCAGTGTGTGTGTACTGTGTTCACAGGGGTGCAGTGACTTTGCTTTTGCTTACGCCACTGATATTGGTGCCAGTCAGGTAGAGTTCCATGTCTATAAAAAAAAACACTACTACTAGTATATTACTTAGTCCTATCTAATTAATTACGTTTCTGGGGATAGGAAGGGATATTTAGCTTAATATTTCTTGACTACACTATCACTATAAGAATCACAGTATTTAGTATAGAGCAATGCGGTATATTTTGAAATACGAACCGTCACGTTTTAGATTCTGAATTAAATGAAGTCCAGAACCATTCCACAGAAGTGTTACGTCTTTTTGATGGAAATTTAGTCATCTTAGAGAATTGTCAAGTATCCGAGGAGATGCACTAGTTGATGCAAATTAAGTAACGCCATTCAAAAAGATAACCTTATAATAATTACTATTCAAGTGAAGTCCCCAGTTCTCTTGATTCTTCAATGTTGGAAGTTACGATGCCTGTTGCCCACACTGGACTTTATTGAATCATCATGAGATTTATATGTTTACATAAACTTATATGAAGCTGTATTAATTAATCAGTTTGCAATTGGAACCTTAGATTTTATCTTATTTTCTTTAGGTCTGGGTTACAAGAAGGGTCAGTTCTGAGAAAGTGCCATGATCAAGATTGCCAAAACATTTGTTTTTCTCTTTGCCGGATGGGTATGTATTAATCTCTCTCTCTCTCTCTCTCTCTCTCTCTCTCTCTCTCTCTCTCTCTCTCTCTCTTATATATATATATATATATATATATATATATATATATATATATATATTATATATATATATATATATATAATATATATATTATATATATATATGTATATATACATATATATAATATATATGATAGATATATATATATATATTACATATATATATATATATATATATATATAATATTATATATATATATATATTTATATAATATATATATATATATTATATATAGATTGAGTGTGTAGTATGCGCATCATTATTCTTTTGCATTGACAAGCTTCATAAAATATCTAATGATGGTTATTTCAATATACGGTATGATAAAGATAATTATTCTTTCATGAGAGCATAGAACTAAGCAGCGAGAGACGCGTTTATGTCTGTATTCATCTTTAGTTAGGCGGGAGGCTTAGTTCATAAGGATCGAATGCATTCCTTCTCCATACAGGGATCGTCTCCCTCACCATGTGCATTTTCACTGGAGTATGACTCGCACCGGTCGCATTTCTGGAGTCTGCAGGCCTCCTTTCAGTTGTCTAGGGGAGTTTTCAATCTCGTTGCCCGTGAAAGACACCATTGTTGCCCGGAAGCTGTTGCCCAAATTCGTTTAGAGAGGACCGGAGAAGGAGGTAGGTATGCTTGCATACGCTGACATTGATTGAAATGTATAAATAATTCCGTTGTTCATATTAACAATTTCACGTCCTACAATACTCTGTAAACGCCAAGATCCCCTCATGCTTTTATGTTTATTTGTAAAACTTAATGAGAAATGTCTAATTCTTCCCAGAGGATTAGGTTAACGTATTATTATATATATATATATATATATATATATATATATATATATATATATATATATATATGTATGTTATATATATATATATATAACTATATATAATATATATATATATATATATGTGTGTGTGTGTGTGTGTGTGTGTGTGTATATATATATGTACGTATGTGTATTATATATATTATATATATATATATATATATATACTATATATATATATGCTTTCTTCTTTCACTACAAGCTTGCCCGGGACCCTTTGGGTCGCTGCAATGGTTCTTCAACACATTCTTCCATCTCCTTCGGTCCAGTGCATCCTCCTCGCTCAATCCCAACTCCTCATATCTCTCCTCACACAGTCAATCCAACGCAATTTTCGTTCTACCCAACTTCTCCCACCTGGTAGTCCCATTTCCAACATCTTCCTTATTGGGTGGTCTTCCTCTCGTCTCTTTTATATGTCATTACCATCTCAGTCTACTTTCCGCAACCTGTTTTGGAGCGGTGCTATTCTGAGCGCCTCTAACATGTTCGTTCCTAACTTAGTCCTTTCTAGTAATTCCACATTGCCATCTCTCCATCCTCATCTCAGCAACGTCAGTCCTGTTCTCATCTCTCTTCTTAGTTGCCTATGTTTCGGTTGAGTACAACATTGCAGGTCTCACAACCTAGCGCTGGATCTTGCTCTTTAATTTCAGCGGCATCCTACGATCACACTGCACCCCACTCCATTTCCTCCAGCTATTCCACCCTGACTGTATCCTTCCGGTCAACTCTTCATCCTGGTCTCCTGTATTTTGGATCACAAACCCTAGATATTTAAAATTTTCTACCTCTTCTAACTTATGAAAATCAATCTCAAGATCTACTTTTATTTCTCTCTCTGCTTCCTCAAATTCACGGCGCATTCCAACAGTCTTGATTATATTTGTTCGCAGACCCCTCTCCTCCCGACAGTTCCTCCATCCCTCTGCTTTAATATTTAGTTCTTCGTCATCAGTTGTACACAAAAAATCCATCATCTGCCATACAGTATTGTCCAGGATATTTCAGCGTCTCATCTTTCTGTGAGTACATCCAGCAACAGAGTGAATAAGAATGGGCTTAAGGCTCACCCTTGGTGAGGACCTACCTGTTCACTGAATCCCACGCAGTCTCCTGTTTCATATCGAACCGTTGTTGAACAATTTTCATGCATATCCTAGGTCAATAAATACTATAAACAAGTTTTTTCTTCTTCTCTATATTTCTCTGTTAGTTGTCGAACAGAAAATATTGTGTCTGTTGTGCTCTTGCCTGAAATGAAACCTTTTGTTGGATGTCTGTCTCATATATATATATATATATATATATTATATATATATATATATATATTATATATATATATATTCTATATAATATATGTGTGGTGTGGTGTGTGTGTGTGTGTGTGTATGTATATAAGTCATATACATTACCGTGATTCATATACATTCATCGAACTACAAATGTCCTTTAATATCTAATTCGATCTACCTCGGAATTAATATATTTTCATATATGTTTAACCGAAGGGGAATATAACAATTGCACAGACTAACTCACATTGGTCTCTGAGGAGACAGGAGGATAAGAGTATGGAATAGGAGAACAGTCAGAACAGGAATGAGTGCAAGGAATCATCTTCCAATTCAATTACCTTTGTTAGTGGACGAGACATGTGTAGATAGAGCAAAGGCATCAGCGGAAGGACTTTGGCCATTTGCCGTTCTTCACCTGGGAATAAAGGAAATAGCACCTCTCATCAGACAGTGCCCAGGTGCTTCAGGGTGTGACAGCTTCAATTAGTATGTTGGGATTGACGTCAAGACAGAGCCTGGATTCCAGACAGAGTAGTAGTAGAGGAAGGTAATGTATTATTAGACTAGCCTGTAAGACTGGGTTTGTGTAGGGTAAGTAGTTGGTCGAATTTTGAAAATTATAATTTCACTGTCTTTAGTTACTTATCATGTTAAACGGCCATTGGTATTATGACACTTCCCTAAACCTAGTAAAAATATTTAACCAACGAGGAAAAAATACAGAGAAAAGAGCCTCCTTTGCATCATTCGGATGTAAGACTTGTCCTTGGCTTCCATTTGCATCTTCGACACCAAGCTAATCACTAGCCATGAGTCATCACCATCTCTCAGGTATACTAGAGCGGCTTGCTGAGGACGTCGGACTCAGGCGTGACACCGCTCCATTAGGGCGTCATGCTGCTGATGTAGGCTCGGGCGAAATGTGATTTGATGGCCGATGTCAGCCCCTATTTATGCCCAGTTTTTGAAAGTTGCCAGAAATGTCTTTTCTGATATTTGCCAAAACGATGGCGATCACCTTCGATCCTTTCATGTCTGCTGCTAATCCTCGTAGGTCCCAGGAAAGGTAATTGAATGCTGGCCGTTCATAATAATTTCGTCGGCTCACAGGCACAAATGTAGGAACCAAGAAAACAGGACGTACTGTGAAGCGCTCTAACCACACAGCTATCACGAGAGGTATAAGTTAACACAACCTCTCACCTACGAATCCCTGACGCGCTCAGGTATTTGTTTTTTTGGAGTCGGCATCAACCCACCTAGACCTTGATAACTGTGTAATGCTTTTCTCGGATGTAGCCAATTTATGAGTCTATCACATCACTGTGATTCATATATATTCACATTACGTAGGAATTAATATATTTTCATATATGTTAACTGAAGGGGAATTTTATAGGGATTCGTAGGTGAGAGGCGGCATCAACTTACACTTCTTTTGATGGCTGTGGGGTTAGAGCGCTTCAGTGTACTTCCTGATTTCTTGGTTCCTAGGTTGGTGCCCATGAGCCGGCGAAATTATTATCAACTAAAAAGTTCCTGTTTGATTAACATATATGAAAATATATTAATTGATAGGTAGAGACAGTTAGATAATAAAGGACATTTGTAGCTTAATATGCATATAAGAACCACGGTGATGTGATAAGACTCATAAATTGGTTATGTGCGACAAAAGTATTACACGGTTATCAAGGTCAAAGTGGGCTGATGCCGACTCCAAAACACCGAATAACTGAGCGTGACAGGGATTCATAGGTGAGAGACGGTGTTAACTTATACCTCTCCTGATAGCTGTGTAGTTAGAGTGCTTCACTGTACGTCCTGATGGTTTGGCTCCTAGATTTGCGCTCGTGAGCCGACGAAATGATTATCAACAAAAAAATTTCACTACGGTTAAGATATATGAGAATTTATTAATTCTAAGGTAGAGTGAATTAGATATTAAAGGACATTTGTAGCTTAATACTGTATATATATATATATATATATATATAGATATATATATATATATATATATATATATTATATATATATAATATATTTAACCGTGGTGGAAAATATCGGTACTTCTAATCTCAAAAAGGTAGCAATGAACCATGCATCTAAGGCACTGGCAATACCCAACATCCATTTTTCTCACCCCTCTCCAACACCAACACCCGTCTCTCTCTCTCTCTCTCTCTCTCTCTCTCTCTCTCTACAACACCCCCCCCCCCCCCTTCACCCCTTCTCCATTACCTAAGGCCATTCAATCAGACTCGTGAACTACAAAAATACATTTATTTAAAAGCAAATTATTAGCTAAATAAACTCAGGTTCTTAACAGAAAGATTAAATCAAAGATTGAACTCCATATTTCTCCTACAATAATCAACATTATCTTAGTCATGAAACTGGAAAAGTCACAACAGTCTAGTAACACCATGGAACATTAGTCAAGTTCCCATTTCAATTAAGTCACCATATTCAGTACCCCTTTTCTCAGACCAGTTCCCCTTGTTTCAGAACCGCCTGTTAGAAGACAGGAGAACACCTCGACAAGCACAAGATTATAAATTAAAATCAAAAGATCATATGAAATAAAACATCTTTTAAATAAATATTCAAATACAATCAAGCCACACCTTTGGCTAAAAATAAGGGAAGTTAAACTGATGACCCCTACATTCTAAGAAAGTCACAGCACATCACCTTACAACGTTATCTTAAAATATATTGTCTTAATACATCCCTCTTTTTATATAACATATATGTGTGTGTCTACTTTTAGAGTAAAATTTTTCTTGTATGCAGATTTTGTTGAATTCTATTGCTTTTTGGTTGTTGATAAACTTCTTATTAGTGTGACAGCTTTTTCTAAATCTTTTGCGTTCTTCCAAATTCAGCTGATGGATGAAAAACCGATTAACTCTCTGACCATTTACCAATGTTCACAACACCACAGGTGTTCCATCACTCGTTGTGACCTCTTTAAAGTGTAAAATCTGGACGTGTTGTTGTAGATTTAGCTGGCCTTATGCCAGTACGGGCTCTTGCTCATAGAGCAGCCCGTAATGATCTGGAGATAAAGTCCTGTTGTTTTGATACATTCTGCGGACAGATATGTAGCTTCCATACTATAATAATATTACAATAATACCATAATAATACACTAAATCACTATAATAATAATAAGTACAAAATAAAAAATTTTAATTTATTTACAGTTATAAAAGTTACAATATAATTTAAATTCATGATACAGGGTAATTTAATTTGTGAAACAGTGAAAACAAACGCCACCTGTTCTAATGGTAACGAACAAAAACAGAATTAGGAATGCAGGTATATGGATTACGGGGATAGGAAGAGTGGAGAGGGTAGGGGTGGAGGGGGGGGTGGAGGGGAGGGGCGTGTGAGAAAGCGCATGATTTAGGTGTAGTTTTGGTTGTTTTCTATGTTTGCGTTCTATGTTGTAGGGCGTCTGCTAGATGGGAGTGATCTTTCTGTTTCTAGTTGTCTGTTCAATGCGGCTACTATGTTCTGAGTAGATTATTTCTGTATTCTCTACTAGTTCTTGTGTCGTAGGTTTGCGGTTATGATGGTGTATGTAGTGTTGGTGGATGGATCCATTATTTCTGTGGGCCTGTAAGCGTCTCTTTTGTGTTGTGGAAGTGTCACCGATGTACATTTTTTCGGAGGACTAGCACATCCTCTCTGGACAGGTAAACGACGTTGGTACGCTCTTCCTTGTTTGGGTTCCTGTTGGTATTATTTCTCATCCTGAGAGAAGATGTCAAATTGGGTTTACAGTAAACCTGTACATTGATCTGTTCGAAAGGGGGCTTTAGGTGTTATTCGTTTCTTGATGATGTTGGTGATCACCTTTTTTTCTTCCTCAAATCTGTCATTGTATTCAGTTTTATGATAAAAGATGGTATTCTTATTATCGTCACCTGGTTTCCTGGTTTCGTTGGTGTGGAACTGTTCAATTCTTCTTCTTGTTACATCTTTGATCAGTTCATCTTGGAAGCCATTATTCGCCAAAAGCTGTTTGACTCTCTCGATTTCCAGGTCGGTCTCACGCCATGTGGAGCAGTAGGTTACGGCTCGTTTGATGCAGGTGTCCACTACCGATCGTTTAATAAGCTGCTGGACACTCCCCACTTGCGTTAAGACACCGCCCCACGTTTGTTGCCTTTCTGTAGATTTTGGTGTCGAACACTTGCCCTTTTTGTGTAATGATCATGTCTAGGAAGGGGAGGGTTTTCTCTGCTAAATTCTACAATGAAGTTACTGAGGAATTCTTCTAATATTCTAATAATTTTGTGCCTTCATTTTTGTCCTTCATTGTCATGAAAATGTCGTCAATGTACTTCGCGTATGCCTGGTTTTTTATGCTTAACTAAAGGTGCTGTTTAAACGTGGTCCATGTATATGTTACAAATAGGACTCCTAGTGGGGACCCCATTGTTGTACCGTCGCACTGCCTGAATAAGTCACCTTTGTGTGATGGGAAAGGAGCCTCTTTAGTACAGGCTTCCAACAACGATTTTAATGTCTTCTCCGGTGTTGGTAGTGGTTATCTGTCGGTATGGTATATACGATAAAAGTATCCAATATATATATATAATATATATCTATATATATATATATATATATAAATATATATATCTATATATATATATATATATATATATATAGATTATATATATATATATATATATATATTATATATATATATATATATATCAGCAGGAGGCCACTGGGCAGAGTCACAGTAGGTAGATGAATGCGGCAGGACCACAAACGAAATTTGCCATTTTGACAGTTTATTTCAGTGTTTCGTAATACGTTATTGCATCCTCAGTGAACTGCACCATAGATAAAAATAGAAAACCTTTACAACAAACTTTTGAAAAAAAAAATAACGGTTGTCTATAAATCCACTTAACAGGAAAATCTACTTAAAATATACAATAAGTACTTTTAAAACACAACAAGTTACCTTAATAAAAAACTCTTACAGTAAAGTCGTATAATTACAATTAAGCAAGGTGGCTGACATGTCCAAATGATAGAAAACTGAAAAACAAAACAACAACTTCTTCTACCTTTGAATACCCAGTCCTCAGCTGATCAACCTTTTTTATCTTAACTCTGTTGTTATTCTTATTGCTTCTTATTTTTTACTTTTCGTTTCTGCTTTTAGGTTGACCCTAGACTTTGCTCTGGCAGGTTAGCGCTTCTCTTCCTTTATTATTTTAATATCTTTTAAAAAAAAAAACAAAAAATAGTGAATAATCCATGCTTAATTGTAAATTATTGTGCAACTTTATTCTAAGAGTTTTTCAATGTAACTTTTGTGTTTTAACATAACTTATTGTATGTTTAATGTGTAATTTGCTGTTAAGTTGACTTATAGACCACTATTATTTAAATTTCATAATTTGCCAATAAGTTTTGAAAATAAAATATTTCAAACGAAGATGCAATAAAATATTGCGAAAATGTTGAAAAAACTGACAAAATGTCAAATTCCTGTGTGTTCCTCCTGATTTCACCTGCTTTATATATATATATATATATATATATATCATTAATATATATATATATATATATATATATATATATAATATATATATATAATATATATTACTCATATTAGGCTTCAATACGATGGTACTACAAGATTTCTGAGACGCACAGTCTCCGTCTACAGGCAGCGGTTCACCACAGTCTACTGAGGAGATATCAAGGGCACTCGGGTATTTCGATGTACCTCTCGTTATCCTCCTGAACTTCTCTCCAACCATCTTGACCTCCGTCGCCATATGCTTAGTTTTCCGTTCGGAATTATACTCTTGCTGTCAGTTCTTTTGTTTGTGCTCTCCTTAAAACCTGATAACAGATGTCAGAGGTAACCTTATCCTCAAAATTGTTTCCAGCGCTGCCTTCCATTGCTTTTTCATGAGTTAATAAAGGCGTTCTCTACGATTAAACTTCAATATTTTGTTCTTGTTATTATAAATAAACTGTATTCCTCAATCGATGTCTTATGAATGTGATTCCAGCAGTATACCGTATATGGCTGGTGCTGGCTTGCCTCTCTCGTTACGTGATTTGCTGCTCTCACCAAAATATAATTTGTCGCAATTGACGTAGTGGTAAGTAGAGAGCGAACCTTTTCTCTCCCTTTTAACGGTATCTTATTCCTAGTTACTTTGTGACTAATGTTTTTTCTCTAATTCAGACTAAGCTAATATTTTTTCAGTCTCCTATTTAAACCCTTGATAATGCTATTGTTAGGAATGACGATCGTAATTTTCTTGTTTGTGCCATCTTTGTTTTGGCACCTTTCCTCATAAT
>NC_087211.1:32653228-32673007 GCF_015104395.2 Macrobrachium nipponense
ATCTGAAACTATGATGCCACCTACTCAAATAACTTTTAAAACAACTATAGTAACATCTGCTTCAACACCTGTTGTTAAATCTACTACAGCACTGCATGATTCACTCACTTCAAATTTTGTTACTGCAGCTCCAGCTAGGACTACCAATATAGCAGCTGATGTAACAAGCACTCTAATGCCTACCATAACAACCACAACACCAGCAATTACATCCGCTTCAAGAACCACTGTTACATCTACTTCAATGTCTACAAGCACAATAATGCCTCTTATTACAATAACTGGAGTACCTGCCATGGCTACTGCAATAACACCTACTGTAATAACCACTGCCACACCTGCAGTGACAGCCTACAGAACACCTGAAGTGACAATCACAACAAAACCTGAAGTTACATTAACGCCAACACTACCCATCATAACAAGTACTACATTTGATTCTGTAACCACTATGCCAGCTGCTAGGCAGCCATGACATCACATTTTACAACAACACTAAAACCCTACTATAATGACAACATACCTGCACTCACATCCAATCAACAGTTGGTCTTACTCACACTTCTGCGCAAATTGCCATGTCTACTTCAACACCAATTACAACCACTTGAACACCTACAGTTATATCCACTTTAAGACCTGTTGTTACTTCTACTACAGCTACTCCTGTTACAGCAGGTATAAAGACTGGTGCTCCAACCACTACATTGCTTGCTGTAAAAACCACTACAACACCCATTATAACACTCACTAAAACACCTACAGTTGTATCTACTTTAAAAGCTGCTGTTACACCCACTCCCACTTCTGCTGTTACAATCACTATAAGGCCTATCCCAGTCACCTCTACAATACCTGCAGTGATAACCACTTCAATGCACCCAATAACAACCACCTCAACACCTATATTTCCATTCACTTCAACACCTTGCATCTCATCTGTTTTGCCACCTGATGCTTTAACCCCTACAGTACCTTCTATGGCAACAACTGAGATATCTGCTTTGGTATCCACTACGAAACCCGGTGTAACAGCCACAAGAACACCTAAGGTTACATCCACTTCAACACTTGCCATTATATCTAATTTTATGCTTGAGGCCATAAACTCTACATTATCTGCTATGGCAACCACTGAAACACCTTCTGTCATAACCACTAAAACACCTGCTGCACCAACTATAAAAGTTACTGAAGATATATCAACACTCACAGCAGCTCTATTTCGTACATCCACGTCAAAAGATGAAGTTACAAAAGCAACACCTGCTGCCGCCACCACTACAAAACCTATCCTAACAACTACTACAACTTCACCTATACCAACAACTATGGCGCCTGCTACTACATTTGATTTCACACCTAGTGTTACATCCCCAGCTGTGCCTGTTGCTCCAGCAATAACTGTACCTTTTATATCAATTACTTCAAAACCTGCTTTTCTAACCACTACACCTGTTCTAATAACTTTTACAAAACATGCATTAACGTCCATTTCAACCCATACTCTTACATCCATTTCTACACCTGCTGTTACAACCACTACAATGCCTGTGTCTACAGCCGCTATAACCCTTACTAAGTCTACCATTTCAACAAGTTATCTACCAACCACCCAAATACCTGCTATAAAAACTAGTGCAACACCTACAATAAGAACCACTATAGCACCTCATATTGCCTCTACTTCAATATCTATAATTGCATCCACATCGCCACCTACTGTTACAGTCAGTGCAACCCCTATTTCTCCAACTAACTACTGCACTGTTATGGCAATTGCTACAAGCTCAGATTCTGCAACCAATACACTCACGGATTGCAATAAACCTTACACCCCTGCAGTTATGTTAACTTCAACTCTTGCTGTTCCAGCCACCTCAACATCTGTTGTTGCATTACCACAACCATGACAGATGCAATAACCTCTGGCAATTCCACCAAAACAACTACCATTACATCAAGTGACAAAACAGCACCCTCCATTATAACCACTACAATGCCTGAGGTTACAACGACTAAATCATTTCCTATGGAAGCCACTATAACACCTGCTGTTATAACAACTATGATACCTGTTATAACACCCACAGCAACATCTGAAACTACCTTTACTTCAACACCTACTCTTACATCCACTTCCACAGCTGTTGTTACAACCACTAGAACACCAGCTCTAATAAATATGATAGCATCTGCTATAACAACCAGTGTAACACCTACTACTACATCCAAATCAACACATGCTGTTGCCTCCCTTTTAATGCCTGATATATCCTCATATGCACAAACGTTTTACAACCAACAAAGGCCTGTTGCTCTAACAACTCTTGCACCTGTCATGGAAACTGCTTTAACCTCTGCTTCTGGAACCAATACACCACCGGCTTTAATAACCATTTAACTTATGCAGTTACAGCCACATCAACACCAGGTGTTGTAAATACTAATGTGCCACTTTATATACCCACTACAGCCTCTGATTATAAGTTACCACTACGAAACCTGATGTAACAGCCACTGTAAAACTGTCTCAACAAACCACTAAGCATCAACACTTACATCGATTTCGACTGCAACACCCACCATTGTAAACACCACAACAGCACCAAATGTGGAAACTATTATGACGCCTGTTATAACAACCACAGAGACACCTTTAGTTAAATTCACTTCAACACCTAATTCCATGTTCACTTCAACAGCTGTTGTTACAACCACAGTATCAAATATTGCTGCAACCATCAGAAACACCTACTCTAATAGCCAAAACAACAAAACCTATATACACCCACTATAACACATACAGTTACCACCAGTCAATACTGCTATTGCATCCACTTTACCACATACTGTCACAGTAACATCCCCTGTTGTTCCAACAGCTATTACACCTGTTATAGCAACTGCTACAACCCCCACCTCTGAGTCAAATACACCAATGATTGTAACACCCTTCACTATCCCTTCAGTTACATCCACTTCAACTCCTGCTGCAGCATCCATTCCAACATCTGTTGTTGAAACCACTACCATGCCAGATGCTACAATTCTTACAGCCACTAATATGGCTATCAGCACAATACCTGATATAACAAAACTAATCTGTTCCTGTTGTAATAGCACTGCAGCACCTGCAGTTACATCCCCATTTTCAGCACCACCATTATAGCTACCCACTACACCTGCTGTAAACATCCCATTTAACGCCTGACATCATATCATCTTATAAAACATACTGTTACAACCACCAGAGCCCCTGTTGCTCTAACAACTCATTCACCTCCCATGGCAACCACTACAATCCCTGCTTCTTTAACCAGTGCAACACCTGCTTGAATAATGTTTTCAACCCATGTTGTTATATCCACTTCAGCACTAGGTGTTCCAAATACTAATTTGCCACTTTGTATACCTACTACATCCCCTGATATGGTTACCAGTACAGTGCCCGATGAAGCAGCCATCTGCTGTAATCTTTCGGATGAGCTGTTTCCATCTATTTCTATCCTGCGCTTCTGCCTCATCAATTCCATTCTCATGTAAGTCTTCTCTCACACAGTCCCTCCATGTCTTTCTTGGTCTCCCTCTTCTTCTTCTTCCTTGAACCTCCATCCCCATAGAACGTCTCCCAGTGTGGTCTTCATCTCTCCTCAACATATTACATTCACTTCGACACCAGGTGTTGCAAAATAGTAATTTGCTACTTTAATTCATTTTTTTTTTACCTACTACATCCCCTTATATGGTTACTACTTCTGCATCATCCATGGAAACCACTATGATGCCTGTAATGACCAGCTTAACACCTGCTGTAATAACCCCAACTATTACTTCCCCTTCAACAGTTGGTGTTTCATCAACAACAGTGTATTTTTCTAAGCCCATTAGAACACCAGTTTTAAAAACCATGGCAACACCTGCTATACCAGATAGAGCAACAGCTGCAGTTACTTATGCTTCAGCTCCTGCTATATTTCTTCTTTAATACCTGATTCAAATATTTACTGCAACATCTGCCCTTGCAGCCACTACCATGGCAGTTGTTATGACCACTACAACCACTGATATAATTACCAGTTCAACACCTGAATGAACAGCCAATCTAACCCTTGTAATAACAACCACTAAAACCCCCGCAGTTCCATGCATTTCAACACCTGTAATTAAATCCACTTCATAACCTAATGTTAAAGCCACAACAACACCTGTTGCTCCTACAATTAATATATCTATTGTGGTGACTGGTACAATCCTTGCTTCTGCAGTGAATATACTGCTGGCTGTAATAACCCCTACAGCTCTTGCTGTTATATTCACATCAGAATCTGTCATTGCAACCACTACTGCGTTGATGCTATAACTACTGCAGTTACTGATATGGCTACCATTGTAACACCTGACACAACAACCACTCTTGCACCAGTTGTAAGAACCACAGCAACACCTACAAACTGTAGCTACTACAATTTCTGAGGTTACAGCCACTGTAGCTCCTAATATATACACCACTTTAACTCCTGCTTGAATAACAGCTATGAAAGCTGTTATAGCAGCCACAACAACACCTAAAGTTATATTTATTTCAACACCTGTTCTTACAATGTCTTCAACAGTAACACATATTGCTTTTGCTACAACCACTGGAATGCCAGCTCAAAAAACATAACAGCACCTGCAAAACCAACCAATGTAATATCTGCAGTCACACTCAATACAAAACTGCTGTAACACAGGCATTAATAACCCTTACAACCCCTTCAGTGCCATCTGCTTCAACTCCTGCTTTTATCTCCACCTCAACATATGACATTACATCCATTTCGCCAATTACTATTACAAGAATGATAACTCCTGTAGCTCCAGTGGTTACTAAACCTGTTATGACATCTACTACAACACCTGCTTCTGCAACCATTACACTACCATGTACAGCCACTACAACACCTCCTGTCATAAGCATTACACATGCTGTAATCACTAATAAACCAAAAGATGCACCCGATACTACAACACTATGTGCGACAACCTTCCAGATACATGCTATAACACTCTCTTCAACAGCTGTTGTTTTGACATTTACAACAACTGCTGTGGCAACCGTTACAACATCTGCTTAGCAACCGTTACCATGGCCTCAGCAAAAACTGGTGTGTCAGCCACTGCAACTCCAGCCCTAGCAACCATTTGAAGACAGGTTGTCACAACGACAATAACAATGCAATTAGAACCGCCAAATCTCTTGCTGTCTCAACTGCTATGCCAACTGCTGACCGAAGTTTCTATTTCATTTTTATTTTTTTTTTTTACCGACCCTCCATCCCTCATGATTTAATTTGTTTCGGTCCAGGTACCTCCCTACCTGTAAATACATAACTTCGTTTGGTATTAATTCTCGAAGTTTTTTTGTTAGTTTCTGTCCAATACTTTTTTTAATAAACTGTAAAAGGGGTAAGAATGGTGGCATATTAATTGACTGGTATTGATAATAAGCGAGACAGTAAAGTAAACACTCTTCAGATTCTGCATTCTCATAATTGCATGCCAAACATTCAGTGACATCCATTTCACATTATGGCTTCCTGTTTACAAGTTCTAGGTTTATTCATTCTAGCGACGAGTTTTTTCATTATTATTATTAGTTTCTTTGTATCATTCATAAAAATAAAAGACTACGTGTTCTCCAGTTCCTTCATTCCACCTTTCTCGGTCATGTAGTTTCGGAGATCCACACCTAGAGCAGTGAATAAATGCAAAATGCATCTAAACACAGTATCAAAGAATCCTGAACTGTCATCTTTTTTTTATGTTACTACTTTCAATACTATAAAAAATTTTTCTTAGTACGGAAATACTCTAATAAGAAAAACAAACTCCATGTATTTGCGTTCGTTAAACGTGAACAAAGTATAATCATCAACAATGCTTTTTTTTCACATTTAGTATTCATTCCATACTTCATTCCAACAGAGCAAGGTGAAGTGTAAGAACTCGATTAATTGGAATACATAGATAAACACACAGATTTAATATATATATATATATATATATATATATATTATATATATATATATATATATATATATACAGGATCGAACCCAGGTTTTTCAATTGAAATGCTAGGACGCTGACAACTAAGCCACACAAGTCATAAAAGAGGTTGGAACCTTGGTGCCACTGTGCCTAAGGCTTTACTTAAGCAGGCTAATTAACTCGCATTCCAGAGTAATTTCCCCCTTCTTCCCGACTCAGCAGTGACTCAGATTGACAGCATTACATTCGAATTATCCATTCTGAGTGAATATGATAGAAATAATCAATCACGTGTGGAACAAAAATATATTTCTGACTTACATCAGGATCGAACTCAGGTTGTTCAAAAGAAAGATAAGAACGCTGGAATGTTAGGCAGTTAACCTGGCCAGGTAAAGTCTTAAGCGCCCCCTACACGATCAACATTATTGACACATTAATAAGCTGACTTAATTTCATCGTGCAATATGTTTCCCCCAACATGGCTCTATATTATCGAGCAAAGGATTTCAGAGAGACATCATGACGGACCGATGCTGCTTTCATCGGAATTGCAATTGCCTGCTGCACATTTCTTGTAGCCTCTGGGTAATGTTCATTATACTTTTTCAACAAGACCTCATATGTGCTGTCGTTATTTTGTCTGTTCCTGTATTCTTTATTTTTAACCTGTCACATTTCAGGTAAATCCCTGTATAGTTTTATGATTTCCAGTATGAATTGTCGATCATGCTTCTTGCCAGATGTGCCGTCAGTATATTGTGTCATTCTTCAGTACCATCCCAACACGTTCAGTAATATTGTGCAAAACAGAATATTGCGCTGTAGCATTGATTGCATAAGGGAAACTTGAATAGGTAGAGTGGGACTTAAATTTCAATCTCTTTTATGACTTGTGGGGCTTAGTTGTCAACGTGCTTGCTGTTCATTTGAAAGACCTGGGTTAGATCTTATCGACAGAAAAATTCCTCTTCTGTTAACATGTATGAAAATATATTAATTCTGAGGTAGAGCGAATTAGATATTAAAGGACAACTGTAGCTCAATGTATGTATATTATCAGATGTTAACGTAATTTTTCAGTTTTTAGTCAACCTTGTGATTTTGTTAACATTTAATATTAAGGCATTTAGTATTTAAGTATTTATTTTTAAGGAAATTTGTATTGTATATATATTACGAAAGTTAAGTTGTAGTGTGGTGATTTTGCGCCTCCTCCCCGCTCGTTAAAGTTTTTGAATTACCCTTTTAACACTTGTATCTTTTTTGTTTACGTTTGGGTACGTGACTGGAGCCCTCGGTGAAGGAGGTGAGAAGAGACAGAACGAGTGTTTGGGCAGACAGTTCGGGCTATCTACAGAGGCTGTCCCTTTTTTGCTCTGCAGCTGCCGCTCTTAATATATTTTATCGACGCTTTTGGGAGTACTTTGAGCCGCCCTTCGCAGGTACACATCTGGCCACCTGCGGTGTTGTGTACGCTGTACTTTGAGTGCTGTCCTTCGCAGGTACGCTTCTGGCCACCTGCGGTGTTGCGTCCTGCTTGTATTGCAGGTGATTTGTGCCACCTGCGGACTTATCTCACTGCCACCTCAGTGGAAGAGTTTTCCTGAGGTGTTAGAAGCATTTGCTTTTCCAGGACGCCTTGGTTATTGCAGCTGTGGGGGCCTTGATGCCCGTCAGAAGTCAAGTAGGGAGACAGATCCCAGGTAAGCGTTCCTTTTTGTATGGTCGTGCAGGACCTCTCGACTCCTCCTTCCTGGTGCTTCTGTACTCCCCTGTCAGCAGAGTTCTGAAATTATTTGGATCACGGCCTACTGTAAGGCAAGACCTTTATTAGTAGTCCTGGATCACGGACTCCCCTTCTGAGTGTGAGGAGATATTTTTTTGTTATTATTATTTGTATATATATATAGATATATCTTATAATGAACTGTCGAGACAGTTGGAATTTGCTGTCCCTTTTGTTTGTTTGGTTATAATTATTCTTATGATGTTAACAGCCTCGTGGCTTTTATATTTGTTTATATTATAAGTTTAGATTATCAACATAGGTAGGAGATTTAAGTGTTTTCTCCCTGTTACTCTTCGCCTTCCTTCCCATCCTATTTAGTTATAGGTATTGGTTATCTTATTCATTTTGATCTGGCCAGTTATATTGCATATTTTGTTGTATTTGCATTCATGTGTTTCTCTCTATCTCTGTTTAGGGCTTAGTTTTTAGTAGTTAGGAATCCCAAGGGATTATTTAAGGACTAGAATTTGTCCTTGGCAGTCACAAGGTTGACTTTGATTATTTTTTGTTTGTTAATAAATATTGTTGAGTTTTTCTGAGTGTTTTCGTCTCCATTGACCATCTTTTACTGGATACTCTGTAACAACACTGGGTGTACATCCTTTAGTGCAGACAAACCTGCACCACGGCCCAACAAGGGTCGTAACAATTGGCGACCGTGACAGGATTGATGTACTCAGGGGTATCTGGTATTTTGGTCTGTGGAGCGACACTTCGGTGATCTCTTCAATATTTATTTTGTAGTATTGCCTTTCTCCCTGAGTTATTAATTTTTGGCCAAGATGGAAGAGTTTAACTTTGACCCAGCTGAATTTTTGGGGTCTGCTGACTGCCTCAAAGTATTGACCTGTTTTAAATAGGAAAAATTTATTTAGTTGCTTGTGCACAGTGGTTGGGTGTTCGCTGAAGTCGGCGGGTACTAAGAGAGATATTTTGGAGGCTGTGAAGGGTAAGATTGCCCAGGATTTAGCTGAGGCCGAACATTTGGTGAGTGAAAGTGAAGTAGAAAGTGATGGTGAAGATAGTATTAATGATGATTTGGAAGAGGATAGGTTGAGCGTGAGAGCTGGTTTGACTTTGTTTGAGGATCCTCCTCGTACAGGTATTATTTATGAAGGTCCCTCGAATATACCTAAGGCTAATGTGTCAAATAATCCATTTTTGCCCCCCCTTAATTCTTTGCCAGTCGAACCCCTGGCTTCTGTTCATACTTCGGGTGAATCTAAGGAGGAGGTAGAATATAAATTAATTTGTAAACGAATTGAATTAAAGAAAATAGAATTTGAGGAGAATGAGCGGGTGAGGCGTCACGAGTTAGAGATGGTGAAGTTGAATATAGAGATGGCTAGGTTACAGGGAGCCAATTTAGTCAGTTCCCCTAAAGGTATGTTTCAGGAACGGTTTAAATTTAGGTGCAGCGCTAAAGTTGGTGCCAGTCTTTGATGAAAACAATGTCCCTGAATTTTTCAAAGCCTTTGAGCGTGTTGCCGCCCGGTTGTCTTGGCCCTCCGCCGAAATGTGGACTGTTTTAATACAATGTAGGCTGGTGGGCAAGGCTATCCGGGTGTACAATGCCTTGGAGGAGGGAATTGCCAGGGACTATCATAAGGTCAAAGCGCTGGTATTAAAATCCTATGATCTGGTTCCCGAGGCCTATCGCCTCAAATTTAGGAATTATAACAAACATCCTTCACAGTCTTATGTAGAATTCGCTCGGGTCAAGGAGGAACAATTTGACGACTGGCTGAAGAGCCGACAAGTGGTGTCTTTTGCTGCGTTGCGGGAATTGTTGCTCCTTGAAGAGTTCAAAAAGGCATGTAGCAAAGAGTTGAGGGTCCATCTTGAGGAGGTCAAAGCTATGAAGTTGAGTAGTGCCGCTCAGTTGGCAGATGAATATGTGTTGACCCATCGCTCTGGCAATGGTAACTTTGGGTACAGGGTTTTAAATGATCCCTCTTCCCGTGCCCACAGTAGTGGAAGGAGGGGAGAACCACCTTCGTCGACTCCTAATATTCCTAAGATTAATAATGCTAATTCTTTTTCAGATGGTAGGAATGTTGGTAGAGTCTCAGGAGGGTCTCCTCCCCCTCGTGTCTTTGTTAACAGAGGTACATCTAATTCTGGCAATAATCAAAGGTACAATAATAATAATGGTAACAGAAGTACTGGACGTAGAGTAACCTGTTTTGGTGTGACAAGCCAGGTCATTTCCAGAACCAGTGCAATGCCCGTAGACGATATCTTGAGAGAAACGGCCAAAATGCAGTTTCATTAATTTCTGAGAGGTCCAGTTCTTGTGATAATCAAGTGGAAAAAATCTGTAGTTAGTAGTAGGTAGATAATAGTAGTAGTGACACTTCTAATAAAAAACAGTTGTGACTCAATTTTGACAAATATGTATGGCCAGGTAGAATTGTTCTTGGATCTAAGATTATCAAAGTAAAGTTCTTGAGGGACACTGGTTCAGCTCGGTCTCCTTTGTGTTGAGGGATACCTTAAAAGGTTGTAAAGAGTATTCAGGGAATTATGTTGTTCTGGGAGGGTTCCCGAACACTGTTGTTTCTGCTCCGTTGGTGGATGTCAGGTTGTCTTTTCCTGGAGTGATAAGGTGACCGAGTTGGCCGTTGTTGATAGTCTCCCCATTCCTGGGATTGACGGTATTTTGGGCAATGATATGGTCAATAGTGAGGGTCAGGAATTATTTCCCATATTGTCCATTAATGCATGTCCCATAGCTATAACAACCCGTGCCGCAGCAAGAGCTGCTGATCTACTTGATGTAGATGATGATTTAATGCTTAGTAGTTTAGAAGTAGATGTAGAAAGGCCCGGGTCAGTAGATAGTGGTAGTAATAGTATTATTATTAATGATTTGAAACCTGATTGGGACAGATTGGCTTTTATTGAAGCCCAGAAAAAAGAATTTGACTTTGAATTGGGAGACATTAATGATTTGACTAAACCTCGGTTTAGTATAACCAAGGGTCTACTTTACAGGTTTAGTCGTCCTTCGACAGATGATCTGAGCAAGACTTCTCAGATTGCACAAATTGTGGTTCCGTCCCAGTTCCGTGAATCGGTAATGAATCTTGCTCACAACAATTTTCTTTCAGGCCATTTTGGGGTGTGGAAAACTTTCCGAAAATTAGCAAGGTATTTTTGGTGGCCTGGGATGAAATCTTCTGTGAAGCATTATGTGAAGGAATGTGAGGTATGTCAGGTTATGGGAAAACCAAATCAAATAATTCCCAAAGCTCCTTTACATCCTATCCCTGCCATTGGTGAACCATTCTCGGAATTGGTGATAGATGTCGTTGGTCCTTACCTCAAACCAAGTCTGGTTATGTTTATTTATTAACTATTATGGATAGAGCCTCTAGATTTCCCGAAGCATTCCCTATGAGACGTATTACATCTAAAGTTGTTTTTGAAAAATTAATGGATTTCTTTTCCAGGTATGGCCTCCCTCGTGTTATTCAGACAGATTGTGGTACAAATTTCACCAGTAAGGTATTTAGAGGTAAATGTGCTGAACTGGCCATTCAGCACATTACCAGCGTACCTTATCACCCGGAGAGTCAAGGTGTGGTGGAGAGGTTTCACCAGACCCTTAAATCCATTTTGAAAAAACATTGTTATGAACAAGGTAGTGAGTGGGATAAAGCACTTCCCTTTGCCCTCTTTGCTCTTAGGAATCATCCAAATTCTTCCACTGGTGTAGCTCCATCGAATTGGTATTCGGTCATAAAGTTCGTGGTCCTCTAGAAATTTTTAGTGAAGTGCTACAGTCCGGTCGAAGGGGAGAGGTTAAAGTTGGAGAATTTGTAGAGGATTTGAAAAAGAGGTTGTTCAGTGCTTGGAATTTTGCACGGGAAAATCTGAGTTATTTCGCAAGCTGTGATGAAGGATAATTTTGACCAGTAAAAGCTAAAGCTCGTTCTTTTGAACCTGGAGAATTGGTTTTGGTTTTGAGTATGGACCCAGACAATTTTCTTGAACCAAGGTATAAGGGTCCCTGGAAGGTATTGAGGAAGTTGTCCGAGGTCAATTATGAAATTGAAGCTCCAGGCTCAAGTAGAAAGTGTAGAATTTATCATATAAACAGATTGAAGCCATATCATTGTAAAAGTGTTGATCCTTTAGCAATTGTGTATGAACCGATATCGGTAGTAGTAGATGTTCCTCCTGAAGAATCTGATGACTTATTGTATCAAGTTCCTTCCGATGCTTTGTTTGAAAATTTGCAAAATTTAGGAATCTTGCAGGAAGGTTTGGAACATTTGGATTTTAATCAAAGAAAAGATTTACTTAATTTAATTTATTCCTTTACAGATTTATTTAAGGATTCTCCAGGTAGAACTAATCTTCTTCAGCATGATGTTGATGTGGGAAGTGCTCCTCCTGTTAAGCAAAGTCCTTATCGGTTGAATCCCGTGAAAAGGGATATAGTCAGTAAGGAGATTGAGTATATGTTGGAGCACGACCTCATTCAGCCTTCTGTTAGTCCCTGGAGTTCTCCTATAGTTCTTGTTAAAAAGGCAGACGGTAAGTTCCGCATGTGTGTGGACTATAGGAAAGTAAACGTCCATACAAAGAATGATTCTTTTCCTTTGCCTCGTATTGATGACTGCCTCGACCAGATAGGATCTGCCAATTTTATTACAAAGTTGGATTTACTGAAAGGCTATTGGCAGGTTCCGTTATCTGATCGAGCCCGTGAAATCTCTGCATTTGTCACTCCCTTTGGTTTGTATGAATGCAAGGTTATGCCATTCGGGATGAAAAATGCAGCATGCACTTTTCAGAGACTGATGAATAGGGTTATTTGTGGTTTAGAAGGAACAGAGATTTATATTGATGATTTGGTAGTGTATAGCAATGACTGGCATACGCATTTGGTAAGGTTGCGTAAAGTATTTGAGGCTCTTAGGTCTGCTGGTTTGGTTATAAATTTAGCCAAGTGTGAATTTGGTAAGACTAAGGTTTGTTATTTGGGTCACGAGGTTGGTTTGGGTCAGGTGGCTCCGAAACAAGCTAACCTCGAGGCTATTATTAATTTGAAAAGCCCAAGTAATGTCAGAGAGGTGAGAAGGGTTCTAGGTATGATTGGCTATTACAGAAAGTACGTTAGAAATTTCTCAGACCTTGGGGGGACTCATCCTCTTACAAAACTCCTAGAAAAGGGTCAGAAATTCTTTTGGTCGCAGCAGTGTGAGGAAGCTTTAATAAGTTTAAATCTGTGTTGTTGACTAACCCCATTTTAATTTCCCCAGATTTTCAAAGACCATTTATCATTGCTGTGGATGCCAGTGATGTAGGAATTGGTGGTGTCCTCTTTCAAAGGAATGAGGATGGTGAAGTTCACCCGGTATCTTATTTCAGTCGTAAGTTATTGGCGGCAGAAAGAAGATACTCAACAATTGAAAAAGAAGCCCTTGCTTTGGTCCGCACCCTTATGCACTTTAAACCCTATGTAACTAATTTTTCTTTTCCCATAGAGGTCTGGACTGATCATAACCCACTGGTTTTTATTGAACGGATGAAAGGAACCAACCAGAGGATCTTGCGCTGGGCTCTCTTTCTTCAAGAATTTAAATTGGTGATAAAGCACATTAAGGGTTCCGAAAATAAGATTCCTGATGCCCTTTCCCGAAATTGATTAGTTTGCCTTTCTCTCTCGTACGTCACCCTGCTAGTTTCTCCAATAGGTTATATGAAAAAAATTATTTTTTGAATATAGTATGGTTTCAATGTTCCTGCAAGTTTTATAGGTTTGAATTTAGTAGGTTTATTTGTTAATACCTGTTTATTTTTATTATACGGTTTGGCGATTGCCAGTTGTTGAGGTTTGTATGAAGGTTATACACTTAATATTTTATGATATTGCCCTTGGTTCCTAGCCAATTATTGATTTGTCACAATATACTTTGGACTTTGAATTGATGAATATATATAATGACTTTTTGGACTATATTGTTGGTGTATTGTAGGTTAAGGTGTAGGCCTGTGTGTGCCTGTAAGTTTATTTAGGTAAAGTTAAGTTAAGTAGGTTGGTTTCCTTAGACTTGGGGATTTGTGACTTTTATGATCCTGTTTAAACTATGGGTATTGTTATGTCATGTCTGTCCTTTGCCATGCCTTGTCTTTGGGTTCAGAGTATGGTATCATCACTTGATCTTTAAAATAATGGTAAGCTATATAAAGCTTTTGGTTTGCATTCCCCAATGGTATTTTCTGTTGATGTAATATAATTTGGTTTCAGATTTGTTGCTCTATTATTGTATGTTTGCCTGTTGTAGATTGTCTTTATTCTTTCCTTACAGGTTTGTTAGTACTACATTTATTAAAAAAAATTCTGGCTTAAATTTTTTTTTCTTCGGGGAGGAAGGTATCAGATGTTAACGTAATTTTTCAGTTTTTAGTCAACCTTGTGATTTTGTTAACATTTAATATTAAGGCATTTAGTATTTAAGTATTTATTTTTAAGGAAATTTGTATTGTATATATATTACGAAAGTTAAGTTGTAGTGTGGTGATTTTGCGCCTCCTCCCCGCTCGTTAAAGTTTTTGAATTACCCTTTTAACACTTGTATCTTTTTTGTTTACGTTTGGGTACGTGACTGGAGCCCTCGGTGAAGGAGGTGAGAAGAGACAGAACGAGTGTTTGGGCAGACAGTTCGGGCTATCTACAGAGGCTGTCCCTTTTTTGCTCTGCAGCTGCCGCTCTTAATATATTTTATCGACGCTTTTGGGAGTACTTTGAGCCGCCCTTCGCAGGTACACATCTGGCCACCTGCGGTGTTGTGTACGCTGTACTTTGAGTGCTGTCCTTCGCAGGTACGCTTCTGGCCACCTGCGGTGTTGCGTCCTGCTTGATTGCAGGTGATTTGTGCCACCTGCGGACTTATCTCACTGCCTCCTCAGTGGAAGAGTTTTCCTGAGGTGTTAGAAGCATTTGCTTTTCCAGGACGCCTTGGTTTGCAGCTGTGGGGGCCTTGATGCCCGTTAGAAGTCAAGTAGGGAGACAGATCCCAGGTAAGCGTTCCTTTTTGTATGGTCGTGCAGGACCTCTCGACTCCTCCTTCCTGGTGCTTCTGTACTCCCCTGTCAGCAGAGTTCTGAAATTATTTGGATCACGGCCTACTGTAAGGCAAGACCTTTATTATTAGTCCTGGATCACGGACTCCCCTTCTGAGTGTGAGGAGATATTTTTTTGTTATTATTTGTATTTATATAGATATATCTTATAATGAACTGTTGAGACAGTTGGAATTTGCTGTCCCTTTTGTTTGTTTGGTTATAATTATTCTTATGTTAACAGCCTCGTGGCTTTTATATTTGTTTATATTATACTAAGTTTAGATTATCAACATAGGTAGGAGATTTAAGTGTTTTCTCCCTGTTACTCTTCGCCTTCCTTCCCATCCTATTTAGTTATAGGTATTGGTTATCTTATTCATTTTGATCTGGCAGTTATATTGCATATTTTGTTGTATTTGCATTCATGTGTTTCTCTCTATCTCTGTTTAGGGCTTAGTTTTTAGTAGTTAGGAATCCCAAGGGATTATTTAAGGACTAGAATTTGTCCTTGGCAGTCACAAGGTTGACTTTGATTATTTTTGTTGGTTAATAAATATTGTTGAGTTTTTCTGAGTGTTTCGTCTCCATTGACCATCTTTTACTGGATACTCTGTAACAACACTGGGTGTACATCCTTTAGTGCAGACAAACCTGCACCACGGCCCAACAAGGGTCGTAACATATATGAATCATGGTAATGTGATATGACTCATACATACATACACTCACACACACACGCACACACACATACATACGTATATATATATAGGCTATATATATATATATATATAATATATATATATATATATATATATATATATATGTGTGTGTGTGTGTGTGTTGTGTGTGAGTATGTGTGCGTGTGTGTGTTTGTGTGTGCCACGATGCTTTGGTGTAAATAGCTCAATCGAAACTCGGTTGCAGGTTTCTGTTTGCTTCAGTTTATCTTGAGTATGTTGAAGGAAACTATACGTAAGGCACAAATAATGAACAGATTTTCTTCATTTTACAGAGAACTGCTTTGGAAAATGGAATAATAGTTAAACGGGGGACATAACGATCAATAAACAATAAAGATTCGAGAAGTTTATGGTCCTCATCACAAATAGTTAACTTGTTGGCATAGAAGTAAGATGTTAATAATAATAAAAAAGTTCAAGTAAGAGTTCATTAATGTGGAATGATAGTTCAAAAGACTTTTTGTACATAGAAGATGTAGTACTTGAGACCTAATTCATCATTCGAT
This sequence comes from Macrobrachium nipponense, assembly GCF_015104395.2. Lineage (NCBI taxonomy): Eukaryota > Metazoa > Arthropoda > Malacostraca > Decapoda > Palaemonidae > Macrobrachium > Macrobrachium nipponense. The sequence goes on from NC_087211.1 coordinate 32,669,380, forward strand.
CTGGCTGAGACATCCATTCTTGACGTTAAATAATGTAACCATCCCGTTACTTATCTATACATGGAATTAGGTGATGTTATTCATGGTGTGCTGATATTTATATTTCCATGTATCCGTACTGATATGAAATTTTAAGTAATTATCAAATATATTATGTGAGAAAATTTAACTTCAGTTACTGCTGGAGCGCTGTCAAATAAGGGCATTGCTAAATACCATTACGTAAGCTTGGATCAAGAATTCTCGAAAGAAATCATTCATGAGATTATTCATACTAATTTTGCTGTGCAACATAATGAAGATCAGTGGCAATCCATTTAGATAACATTTTTCTATCATCATCAACATCTGCCGTGAGCTAAGTGGACTAAAAAGGCTTATTTCAATCAATCCTCCTTCCATGTAGGATATTCATAAATGCAGAGTCTAGCATAATGGCTCTTAAAGTACAAACCATTTATAGAAATACTTCGATGTCATTCACCGTTTCTTTTGGAAAAGCAAAGGTCAGAAATCTTCTTTGTAAGGTTTATTAAAGAAGCATTAGTTTTATCTGTATTTTCGCGAATATTAATAATAATAATAAAATAAGTAGGACACTACACGGAATGCAGTGCATGGAGCAAAATGAAATTGAGGAAAAAATCAAGAAAAGTTAAAACAAAAGGCCCCAATGAAGGATGGCAAGGTTCCAGGGTTCAGATACCGAAAAACAATTTCTTCAATTAAATCTGTCAGATACAGTGACATTTCTATCTTGTGTGCTTCCTCGGCCGATGGACATATCGCCCAGACACACTTTTATCTGAACGGACAGTCCGTTGAGCAGACCTTCACTACAGACTATAGACTGTACAGCCATTTCAAAATCTCATCAACCGATAGTTATAACGAAAGAAAAGTATTTAAGATTATTGAAGATGTCTTAATTTAACCGCTCCGGTGGTAGACACACTTGAAGTGAATATTAAAGGTATAAAAACACATGTTTTGATATGAATTAGCGGCACTTTAATTTCGGAATACGTAACAACAATTAAAAACTAAAGATAATAAAGATAGGCGATATACCCGTTAGTGCAAACAACTCATCGAGATAAGCACGTATCATTGACAATGTCTTTTTGCTTAGTATATGTACGTAGGGCAAATGACCACGAACATTTCCTTAATTATGTGAAAGGGCAAATAATTAGTAATTATGAAAGAAGATGCGAACAGAATGCAAATAAACTCTATAAAGAAATGAAACTTCTATAAACGTCCATTAAAAATTTCAAAGGGCTTAAACAAGCAAATTAGTAAATATAATACCTAAGGCTTTTCAATGAACAAACGAAGGACTATCATGATGCTTAGTCATCCACACTGCAAAAAAAAAGAAAGAAAAAAAACACCTAAATAGAAAGCCAGTATACCATAGACACATAAAATATCTAAACTTCGGTTCCGGGTTCATGTCACTGACAGGTGCTGGCCCCTAGCGGATGGGATCTATTCCATAACAAAATCACTATTGCAAACTATTTTTCCATTCTTACACATATCAGATTCAGGCAAATATTGAGACACAAGTGCTAAATATATCAATTCGTTGACAGTAAAGCAAAAAACCGAAATATTTGGTGCTAATTAGCCTACGTAGGCATAAAGAAACTTATTACTGCTCGCCAATAAAAAGCCTTACAATAATTGTTTGTTCTAAGTTCCTAGTTACTGTGAAATTAGTAATTTTCACAAAAATTTCCAAATAAATTTATCAAGCAAATTCGAATGTCGTCATTTGGAAACGAGTACAAGAATCGCAAATAGAGTAGCCATCTTAGGAATGCAATTATTTTAAATAATGAATAAATAAATAATGACGAGATCAATAATTAGAAACACTTTTATAAAAAAAAATTAAATACGAAGACATGGGACCGTATTGATAAATGTTTAGTAATGACCCAAATTAATGCAGGTCCTTTGTGTTTTAACCTTCAAGATGATTTCAGTCCTCATCGCCATTGTCTATAAACCTAGAAGCTTTCTTTGACTTACTATTCCACTGCAAAGTCTGTCGATGCAATTATATGAAGTGTTCAGTGATACGAGGAATCATAATTGTCATGGTCATGCTTGCAGTTGGAAGGTTATAATTAGTCATGTCCATGCCTGGATCCCATCCACGTAGTGCTGGCAGCTGGCAGGTGTCCAGATGAATTTAGTCTGGTGTACAAAAATCCAGAAACCTACAACCATCTTCAACTGTCTGTCAATGTTCCTTGCTGATGAGTTACCTGGTCACTGATTGCAGAACTTCAGACAAGAGGTCTGTTAGAGTCTTTTGATCTCCAAGTATAAGTACTGCAGGCGTCCTTGGGTGTATGTTGGGTAGTTCCAAAAATACCAGTCTATGTTGGGCTGCGTAGGCTTGATAGCCGTACAGTCGTTGAACCACCAACCGCCTTCATTTTGGTTCAATGAGCAGCTTCCGGTAGCTGGAAGAATATATTTTTCTTAATAATTTAGGCAACTAGAAGATGGACTATAAGGGTTGATCCATATCCTCCACAACACAATAAAAACACTGAATATGGCAGAGATTCTACATTAAAATGTTGTTGATAGTCTAGATTCTAATGATGCCAAAGTCTTCTTTAGGGTCAAAATCTTTGGTTCAAAGAGCAAAGGAAGAAGAAACTCTCTCGGATTGTGTCTTTAAAAAGTGATTCTCCAATGTAGAATAGCCTGACACACACACACACACACACACACACACACACACACACACACATATATATATATATATATATATATATATATATATATATATATATATATATATATATATATATATATTATATATATAAAATTTTTATTCCAGCTGCAAATATCCTCTATTATCTAATTCGCTCTACCTCGGAATTAATATAGTAATTTCATATTATGTAAACCAAAGGGGAATTTTTTAGTTGATCATTATTTTGTCCTCTCGTGGGTTGGGTTCGAACTACTGCCCAGCGGACTGAAGTCCTGATGTCTTCACTGTCCACTGGGGTATGGATCTAACCCACGCGAGGACGAAATTATAATCAACAAAATTCCCCTTCTGTTTACATAAATGAAAATTATAAATTCCGAGGTAGAGCGAATTAGATATTAAAGGACATTTGTAACTCGAATAATATATGAATCACGGTGATGTGATAATTATTATTCAATTCATGTATATATATATATATATATATATATATATATATATATATATATATAATATATATATATATAAATATATATGTATATATATATTATTTATTTATATTCAGCAAAAAAAAAAAAAATTTCAGTCATCGTAGGCAACCTGTTCCACTTCAAAAAATATAGTGAATTTAGGGTGTCCTATATGGACTTTACAAGGTGAGGGAAAGCTGTTATATATAGTATATATATATATATATATAATATATATATATATATATATATATATATATATATATATATATATATATATATATATATATACATATATATAGCAGCTTTCCCTTACCTTGTAAAGTCCAACATAGATACCCTAAATTTATTATATATAGGGGGTTTTTAGGGGGGCAATAGGTTACCTACGATGACTGAAAAAAAAAACCGC
>NC_087211.1:32676007-32678507 GCF_015104395.2 Macrobrachium nipponense
TAGCACCAAATATTTCGGATTTTTTGCTTTACTGTCAACGAATTGATTATATTTAGCACTTGTGTGTCTCAATATTTGCCTGAATCTGATAAATGTAAGAATGGAAAAATAGTTTGCAATAGTGATTTTGTTATGGAATAGATCCCATCCGCTAGGGGCCAGCACCTGTCAGTGACATGAACCCGGAACCGAAGTTTAGATATTTTATGTGTCTATGGTATACTGGCTTTCTATTTAGGTGTTTTTTTTTCTTTTTTTCTTTTGCATGTGGATGACTAAGCATCATGATAGTCCTTCGTTTGTTCATTAAAAAGCCTTAGGCATTATATTTGCTAATTTGCTTGTTTAAGCCTTTTGAAATTTTCAATGGACGTTTCTAGAAGTTTAATTTCTTTATAGAGTTTATTTGCATTCTGTTCGCGTCTTCTTTCATAATTACTAATTATTTGCCCTTTCATATAATTAAGGAAATGTTCGTGGTCATTTGCCCTACGTACATTTACTAAGCAAAAAGTCATTGTCAGTGATACGTGCTTATCTCGATGAATTGTTTGCACTAACGGGTATATCGCCTATCTTTATTATCTTTAGTTTTAATTGCTATTACGTATTCCGAAATTAAAGTGCCGCTAATTCATATCAAAACATGTGTTTTTATACCTTTAATATTCACTTCAAGTGTGTCTACCACCGGAGAGCGGATTAAATTAAGACATCTTCAATAATCTTGAATACTTTTCTTTCGTTATAACTATCGGTTGATGAGATTTTGAAATGGTTGTGCAGTCTGTAGTCTGTAGTGAAGGTCTGCTCAACGAACTGTCCGTTCAGACAAAAGTGTGTCTGGGCAAATGTCCATCGGCCGAGGAAACACACAAGATAGAAATGTCACTGTATCTGACAGATTTATTGAAGAAATTGTTTTTCGGTATCTGAACCCTGGAACCTTGCCATCCTTCATTGGGTCTTTCGTTTTAACTTTTCTTGATTTTTTCCTCAATTTCATTTTGCTCCATGCACTGCATTCCGTGTAGAGTCCTACTTATTTTATTATTATTATTAATATTCGCGAAAATAAAGATAAAACTAATGTTGCTTTAATAAACCTTACAAAGGAGATTTCTGACTTTTGCTTTTCCAAAAGAAACGGTGAATGCCATCGAAGTATTTCTATAAATGGTTTGTACTTTAAGAGCCATTATGTTAGACTCTGCATTTATGAATTTCCTACATGGAAGGAGGATTGATTGAAATAAGACTTTTTAGTCCTCTTAGCTCACGACAGGTGTTGATGATGATAGAAAAATGTTATCTAAGTGGATCGCCACTGATCTTCATTATGTTGCACAGCAAAATTAGTATGAATAATCTCATGAATGATTTCTTTCGAGAATTCTTGATCCAAGCTTACGTAATGGTATTTAGCAATGCCCTTATTTGACAGTGCTCCAGCAGTAACTGAAGTTAAATTTTCTCACATAATATATTTGATAATTACTTAAAATTTCATATCAGTACGGATACATGGAAATATAAATATCAGCACACCATGAATAACATCACCTACTATGAGATTCAGGGCCTCTGTAACACGGTTTTTTTCGCAATAACTTTTTATCTATGCATTTCAGAAATATAACGCTTATTAAGAATACATATTATATCTACACATAAATTTTGACTGTATTCTGCATTACGTAGGTTGAATAAATTTGGTACTTATAATGTAAAAGTGACTTTTTTGAAGACGGGCCAACTTACTCAGAGATAATAGGTGTCGAACGCACTCGTTACGTAACTTATGACAGCATTTCTTCCCTCTTTCTCGATGGATGATTGGCTATACGTAACGAAGGCTATACCTCTGGCAACAATGACAAAAATGTAAATACATGCAAAGCAGTACACCTTTAAGAACTCTGAATTCTCTCCACTGATAATTGTCATAATGAACAAACCAACAAAATATGTTAATAAAATACAAAAACTCATTGATTATTAGTCTAACTCCCAAAATAAGTGTCCTAAGAAATTATAATCTACTTTATAGGTCACAATCAGATTGACAAGATGTAGGGAATAGTTGGTAATTTTCAAAGACATAGTAGACAAGCTTGATTTGATAACTGCTGTATCCAATTTTATTTATCGGCTATCTACCTATTTACTAAAGAAGAAAAAAAAAATAGACGGTATCGTATTTTGGCTTTAGACCTTCACCAATAATTATCGTCAGAATGATGACGTCATGAGGCTCCACCCACTTTCGCCTCGTTATAATTCAGGATAACAATGAAGGCTATCATGGCCATTTTGTATTAGAAAATCTAACTTCTGGCTATAAAAACTCATTTCTCGAGTAGTTGTAAGAAGTGTAAATGATCCTCAGGGATCCCAGCAGTTGGCCTAAACGTTTAATTCATGTATATTGCTGCTATTACTAATTTTGCGGCACTACTGCTACAGTAGTATTACTACGCTAGCACAGATACCCCACCCA
>NC_087211.1:32683507-32686007 GCF_015104395.2 Macrobrachium nipponense
GTAGCAAATTACTATTTGCAACACCTGGTGTCGAAGTGAATGTAATATGTTGAGGAGAGATGAAGACGACACTGGGAGACGTTCTATGGGGATGGAGGTTCAAGGAAGAAGAAGAAGAGGGAGACCAAGAAAGACATGGAGGGACTGTGTGAGAGAAGACTTACATGAGAACGGAATTGATGAGGCAGAAGCGCAGGATAGAAATAGATGGAAACAGCTCATCCGAAAGATTACAGCAGATGGCTGCTTCATCGGGCACTGTACTGGTAACCATATCAGGGGATGTAGTAGGTATACAAAGTGGCAAATTAGTATTTGGAACACCTAGTGCTGAAGTGGATATAACAACATGGGTTGAAAACATTATTCAAGCAGGTGTTGCACTGGTTAAAGAAGCAGGGATTGTAGTGGTTGCCATGGGAGGTGAATGAGTTGTTAGAGCAACAGGGGCTCTGGTGGTTGTAACAGTATGTTTATAAGATGATATGATGTCAGGCGTTAAATGGGATGTTACAGCAGGTGTAGTGGTAGCTATAATGGTGGGTGCTGAAATTGATGTAACTGCAGGTGCTGCAGTGGCTATTACAACAGGAACAAGATTAGTTGTTATATCAGGTATTGTGCTGATAGCCATATTAGTGGCTGTAAGAATTGTAGTACCTGGCATGGCAGTGGTTTCAACAACAGATGTTGGAATGGATACTGCAGCAGGAGTTGAAGTGGATGTAACTGAAGGGATTGTGAAGGGTGTTGCAATCATTGGTGTAGTTGACTCAGAGGTGTTGGTTGTAGCAGTTGCTATAACAGGTGTAATAGTTGTTGGAACAACAGGGGATGTTACTGTGACAGTATGTGGTAAAGTGGATGCAATAGCAGGTATTGAGCTGGTGGTAACTGTATGTGTTATAGTGGGTGTTATATCAGGTGTTGTTTTGGCTATTAGAGTAGGTGTTCTGATGGTTGCAGCAATATTTGATACTGTGGTTGTAACAACAGCTGTTGAAGTGAACATGGAATTAGGTGTTGAAGTGAATTTAACTAAAGGTGTCTCTGTGGTTGTTATAACAGGCGTCATAATAGTTTCCACATTTGGTGCTGTTGTGGTGTTTACAATGGTGGGTGTTGCAGTCGAAATCGATGTAAGTGTTGATGCTTTAGTGGTTGTTGAGACAGGTTTTACAGTGGCTGTTACATCAGGTTTCGTAGTGGTAACTATATCAGAGGCTGTAGTGGGTATATAAAGTGGCACATTAGTATTTACAACACCTGGTGTTGATGTGGCTGTAACTGCATAAGTTAAAATGGTTATTAAAGCCGGTGGTGTATTGGTTCCAGAAGCAGAGGTTAAAGCAGTTTCCATGACAGGTGCAAGAGTTGTTAGAGCAACAGGGCCTTTGTTGGTTGTAAACGTTTGTGCATATGAGGATATATCAGGCATTAAAAGGGAGGCAACAGCATGTGTTGATTTGGATGTAGTAGTAGGTGTTACACTGGTTGTTATTGCAGATGCTATCATATTTATTAGAGCTGGTGTTCTAGTGGTTGTAACAACAGCTGTGGAAGTGGATGTAAGAGTAGGTGTTGAAGTAAAGGTAGTTTCAGATGTTGCTGTGGGTGTTATAACAGGTATCATAGTTGTTATAACAGCAGGTGTTATAGTGGCTTCCATAGGAAATGATTTAGTCGTTGTAACCTCAGGCATTGTGGTGGTTATAATGGAGGGTGCTGTTTTGTCACTTGATGTAATGGTAGTTGTTTTGGTAATTGCAGAGGTTATTGCATCTGTCATGGTTGTGGTTGCAACAACAGATGTTGAGGTGGCTGGAGCAGCAAGAGTTGAAGTTAACATAACTGCAGGGGTTGTAAGGTTTATTGCATCCGTGAGTGTATTGGTTGCAGAATCTGAGCTTGTAGCAATTGCCATAACAGGTGCAGTAGTTGTTGGAGAAAAAGGGGTTGCACTGACTGTAACAGTAGGTGGCGATGTGGATGCAATTATAGATATTGAAGTAGAGGCAATATGAGGTGCTATAGTGGTTCTTATTGTAGGTGTTGCACTAGTTTTTATAGCAGGTATTTGGGTGGTTGGTAGATAACTTGTTGAAATGGTAGACTTAGTAAGGGTTATAGCGGCTGTAGACACAGGCATTGTAGTGGTTGTAACAGCAGGTGTAGAAATGGATGTAACAGTATGGGTTGAAATGGACATTAATGCAAGTTTTGTAAAAGTTATTAGAACAGGTGTAGTGGTTAGAAAAGCAGGTTTTGAAGTAATTGATATAAAAGGTACAGTTATTGTTGGAGAGCAACAGGCACCAGCTGGGGATGTAACACTAGGTGTGAAATCAAATGTAGTAGCAGGCGCCATAGTTGTTGGTATAGGTGAAGTTGTAGTAGTTGTTAGGATAGGTTTTGTAGTGGTGGCGGCAGCAGGTGTTGCTTTTGTAACTTCATCTTTTGACGTGGATGTACGAAATAGAGCTGCTGTGAGTGTTGATAT
>NC_087211.1:32693507-32701007 GCF_015104395.2 Macrobrachium nipponense
AAATACCCGAGTGCCCTTGATATCTCCTCAGTAGACTGTGGTGAACCGCTGCCTGTAGACGGAGACTGTGCGTCTCAGAAATCTTGTAGTACCATCGTATTGAAGCCTAAAATGAGTAATTTGTATATATATATATATATGGACTAATATATATATATATATTATATATATATATATATATATATATATATATATATATATATATATATATATATATATATATATATATATATATATATATATTAAAGCAGGTGAAATCAGGCAGGAAGACACAGGAATTTGACATTTTGTCAGTTTTTTCAACATTTCGCAATATTTTATTGCATCTTCGTTTGAAATATTTTATTTTCAAAACTTATTACAAATTATGAAATTTAAAATAATAGTGGTCTATAAGTCAACTTAACAGCAAATTACTCATTAAACATACAATAAGTTATGTTAAAACACAAAAGTTACATTGAAAAACTCTTAGAATAAAGTTGTACAATAATTTACAATTAAGCATGGATTATTCACTAGGTTTTTTTTTTAAAGATATTAAATAATAAAGGAAGAGAAGCGCTAACCTGCCAGAGCAAAGTCTAGGGTCAACCTAAAAGCAGAAACGAAAAGTAAAAAATAAGAAGCAATAAGAATAACAACAGAGTTAAGATAAAAAAGGTTGATCAGCTGAGGACTGGGTATTCAAAGGTAGAAGAAGTTGTTTTGTTTTCATTTTTCTATCATTGGACATGTCAGCCACCTTGCTTAATTGTAATTATACGACTTTACTGTAAGAGTTTTTATTAAGGTAACTTGTTGTGTTTTAAAGTAACTTATTGTATATTTTAAGTAGATTTTCCTGTTAAGTGGATTTATAGACAACCGTTATTTTTTTTTCAAAAGTTTGTTGTAAAGGTTTTCCATTTTTATCTATTGTGCAGTTCACTGAGGATGCAATAACGTATTACGAAACACTGAAATAAACTGTCAAAATGGCAAATTCGTTTGTGGTCCTGCCGCCTTCATCTACCTACTGTGACTCTGCCGAGTGGCCTCCTGCTGATATATATATATATAGTATATATATATATATATATATATATATATATATATATATATATATATATATATATATATATATATATATAGTATTTATATATATATATATTATATATATATATATATATATATATATATATATATTGATATTGATAACTTTATACGTATATACCATACCGACAGATAACCACTACCAACACCGGAGAAGACATTAAAATCGTTGTTGGAAGCCTGTACTAAAGAGGCTCCTTTCCCATCACACAAACGGTGACTTATTCATGGCAGTGCGACGGTACAACAATGGGGTCCCCACTAGGAGTCCTATTTGTAACATATACATGGACCACGTTTAAACAGCACCTTTAGTTAAGCATAAAAAACCAGGCATACGCGAAGTACATTGACGACATTTTCATGACAATGAAGGACAAAAATGAAGGCACAAAATTATTAGAAGAATTTTAGAAGAATTCCTCAGTAACTTTCATTGTAGAATTTAGCAGAGAAAACCCTCCCCTTCCTAGACATGATCATTACACAAAAAGGGCAAGTGTTCGACACCAAAATCTACAGAAAGGCAACAAACGTGGGGCGGTGTCTTAACGCAAGTGGGGAGTGTCCAGCAGCTTATTAAACGATCGGTAGTGGACACCTGCATCAAACGAGCCGTAACCTACTGCTCCACATGGCGTGAGACCGACCTGGAAATCGAGAGAGTCAAACAGCTTTTGGCGAATAATGGCTTCCAAGATGAACTGATCAAAGATGTAACAAGAAGAAGAATTGAACAGTTCCACACCAACGAAACCAGGAAACCAGGTGACGATAATAAGAATACCATCTTTTATCATAAAACTGAATACAATGACAGATTTGAGGAAGAAAAAAAGGTGATCACCAACATCATCAAGAAACGAATAACACCTAAAGCCCCCTTTCGAACAGATCAATGTACAGGTTTACTGTAAACCCAATTGACATCTCTCAGGATGAGAAATAATACCAACAGGAACCCAAACAAGGAAGAGCGTACCAAACGTCGTTTACCTGTCCAGAAAGGATGTGCTAGTCCTCCGAAAAAATGTACATCGGTGACACTTCCACAACACAAAAGAGACGCCTACAGGCCACAGAATGGATCCATCCACCAACACTATATTACACCATCATAACCGCAAACCTACGACACAAGAACTAGTAGAGAATACAGAAATAATTACCTCAGAACATAGTAGCCGCATTGAACAGACAACTAGAAACAGAAAGATCACTCCCATCTAGCAGACGCCCTACAACATAGAACGCAAACAAAGAAACAACCAAAACGACACTAAATCATGCGCTTTCTCACACGCCTCCCCCCCCCCCACCCCTACCCTCTCCACTCTTCCTATCCCCGTAATCCATATGCCTGCATCCTAATTCTAATTACCATTAGAACAGGTGGCGTTTGTTTTCACTATGTTTCACAAATTAGATTACCCTGTATCATGAATTTAAATTATATTGTAACTTTATATAACTGTAAATAAATTAAAATTGCTTATTTTGTACTTATTGTTACTGTAGTGATTTAGTGTATTATCATGGTATTATTGTAATATTATTATAGTATGGACGCTACATATCTGTCCGCAGAATGTATCAAAACAACAGGACTTTATCTCCAGATCATTACGGGCGGCTCTATGAGCAAGAGCCCGTACTGGCATAAGGCCAGCTAAATCTACAACAACATGTCCAGATTTTACACTTTAAAGAGGTCACAATGAGTGATGGAACACCTGTGGTGTTGTGTACATTGGTCAATGGTCAGAGATTTAATAGGTTTTTCATCCATCAGCTGAATTTGGAGGAACGCAAAAGATTTAGAAAAATCATGCAGACTAATAAGAAGTTTATCAACAACCAAAAAGCAATAGAATTCAACAAAATCTGCATACAAGAAAAGTTTTACTCTAAAAGTAGACACACACACATATATGTTATATAAAAAGAGGGATATATTAAGACAATATATTTTAAGATAACGTGTAAGGTGACGTGCTGTGACTTTCTTAGAATGTAGGGGTCATCAGTTTAACTTCCCTAGTTTTTAGCCTAAGGTGTGGCTTGATTGTATTTTGAATATTTATTTCAAAGATGTTTTATTTCATATGATCTTTTGATTTTAATTTATAATCTTGTGCTTGTCGAGGTGTTCTCCTGTCTTCTAACAGGCGGTTCTGAGACAAGGGGAAACTGATTTGAGAAAAGGGTACTGAATATGGGGACTTAATTGAAATGGGAACTTGACTAATGTTCCATGGTGTTACTAGACTGTTGTGACTTCTCCAGTTGTTTCATGACTAAGATAATGTTTGATTATTGTAGGAGAAATATGGAGTTCAATCTTTGATTTAATCTTTCTGTTAAGAACCTGAGTTTATTTAGCTAATAATTTGCTTTTAAATAAATGTATTTTTGTAGTTCACGAGTCTGATTGAATGGCCTTATTAATGGAGAAACTGGGGTGGGGGGGTGGGGGAAGTGTTGGAGAGAGAGAGAGACGGGTGTTGGTGTTGGAGAGGGGTGAGAAAAATGGATGTTGGGTATTGCCAGTGCCTTAGATGCATGGTTCATTGCTACCTTTTTTGAAATAGAAGTACCGATATTTCCACCACGGTTAAATATATATATATATATATTATATATATACAATATATATATATATTTATATATATATATATATATATATATGTATGTATATATATATATATATATATATACATATATATATATATATATATGTATATATATATATATATATATGTATATAATATATATATATATATATATATATATATATATATATATATATAGTTATATATATCTATACATATATATATATATATATATATATATATATATAATATATAATATATATATATATATATATATATATAGTATTAAGCTACAAATGTCCTTTAATATCTAATTCACTCTACCTCAGAATTAATAAATTCTCATTTATAATCTTAACCGTAGTGAAATTTTTTGTTGATAATCATTTCGTCGGCTCACGAGCGCAAATCTAGGAGCCAAACCATCAGGACGTACAGTGAAGCACTCTAACTACACAGCTATCAGGAGAGGTATATGCATATTAAGCTACAAGTGTCCTTTATTATCTAACTGTCTCTGCCTAGCAATTAATATATTTTCATATATGTTAATCAAACAGGAACTTTTTAGTTGATAATAATTTCGCCGGCTCATGGGCACCAATCTAGGAACCAAGAAATCAGGAAGTACAGTGAAGCGCTCTAAACCACACAGCCATCAAAAGAATCCCTATAAAATTCCTCTTCAGTTAACATATTTGAAAATATATTAATTCCTACGTAAAGTGAATGTATATGAATCACAGTGATGTGACAGACTCATAAATTGGCTACATTCGAGATAAGCATTGCACAGTTATCAAGGTCTAGGTGGGTTGATGCCGACTCCAAAACAACAAATACCTGAGCGCGACAGGGATTCGTAGATGAGAGGTAGTGTTAACTTATACCTCTCGGGATAGCTGTGTGGTTAGAGTGCTTCACAGTACGTCCTGATTTCTTGGTTCCTACATTTGTTCCTGTGAACCGACGAAATTATTATCAACTGCCAGCATTCAATTACCTTTCCTGGACCGACGAGGATTGGCAGCAGAGATGAAAGGATCGAAGGTGATCGCCATCGTTTTGCCAAATGTCAGAAAAGACATTTCTGGCAACTTTCAAAAACTGGGCATAAATAGGGGCTGACATCGGCCATCAAATCACATTTCGCCCGAGCCTACATCAGCGGCATTACGCTAGTGATTAACTTGGTGTCGAAGATGCAAATGGAAGTCAAGGGCAAGTCTCACATCCGAATGATGCAAAGGAGGCTCTTTTCTGTGCATTTTTTCCTCGTTGGTTAAATATTTTACTAGGTTTAGGGAAGTGTCTTAATAGCAATGGCCGTTTAACGCGATAAGTAACTAAAGACAGTGAAATTATAATTTGCAAAATTCGACCAACTACTTACCCTACACAAACTCATAGTCTTACAAGCTAGTCTAATAATACATTACCTCCCTCTACTACTACTCTGTCTGGAATCCAGGCTCTGTCTTGACGTCAGTCCCAATATACTAATTGAAGCTGTCACACCCTGAAGCACCTGGGCACTGTCTGATGAGAAGTGCTATTCCCTTTATTCCCAGGTGAAGAACGGCAAATGGCCAAAGTCCTTCCGCTGATGCCTTTGCTCTATCTACACATGTCTCGCCCACGAACAAAGGTAATTGAATTGGAAGATGATTCCTTGCACTCATTCTGTTCTGACTGTTCTATTCCATACTCTTATCCTCCTGTCTCCTTAGAGACCAATGTGAGTTAGTCTGTGCAATTGGTTATATTCTTGTGAAATCATTATGGAAGTGTTACTAGATCGTTTGCTACTCTTGCTAATAGTAATTTTGGTACCCTAACATATCCTTTAATATTTGATATACCTTGCATTTTGTATAGTTTTCGCTGTAATTTTAATTCTTTTGATTACCTTATAAATTATACAATTATATTTGTAAGTGGGCATACTAAGTTTACCTTCAATCATTTTGAAAGTAATTTTAAAAGTTTCTATTAATGTATTTATTCCATTCATTTTCTCATCATAGTTACGGACCATCCCTAGTCAGTTTTGTCGTAACCAAAAGGCATTTTTGTTTAAAACCAATCCTATATACTGTAGATTTTTCCAAAACTAAATCATACACTATGGCTTATGCACTATATATATATATATATATATATATATATATATATATATATATATATATATATATATATCTATATTTATATATGAATCAAGAAAACTTGGAACGTGATGGATATATAAATAAAGGTAGAAGCCATGAACCGAAGTGAAACAGTGGAGTGCTGCGAGATCTTTTGGCTCAGGGTCCTTTACTTAGCAGACTGCTAAGTAATGAGTTGTTAAGACCAAAAGGTCTAAGCAGTTCTTGCTTTTTCATTTTCCTCTGCGGCATTACCTTTATATATATATATATATATATATATATATATATATATATATATATATATATATATATATATATATATACTATATGAATAATTATCACATCACCGTGATTCATATAAATCATTCGAGCTACAAATGTCCTTTAATATCTAATTCGTTTTACCTCGGAATTGATATATTTTCATTTATGTACCGAAACGAAGGGGAATTTTTAGTTGATAATAATTTCGTCACCTCATTGGGATCGAACCATCGTCCAGTGGACGGGAACGAAATCAGGAACGGCCAGTGACGTTATCAAGTCGGCCAACATAGGGGCTATAAGTTTATATCGATTCTGGCCGTTACAAATCACCACGAGGGGACGAAATTATTATCAATTAAAAATTCCCCTTCGGTACATATATGAAAATATATCTATCCGAGGTAGAGCGAATTAGATATTAAAGGACATTTGTAGCTCGAATGAGATCTTCTATATATATATATATATATATATATATATATAGATATATATATATATATATATATATATATATATATGTGTGTGTGTGTGTGATGTATATATATATATATATATATCTATATGTATATATATATATATATATCTATATATATATATATATATAGATATATATATATATATATATATATATATATGTGTGTGTGTGTGTATGTATATATATATATATATATATATATATATATATATATATTATATATATATATATATATATATATTATATATATATATATATATATATATATATATATATAATATATATATATATATATATATATATATATAAATGAATATGAATCGAATGAATACTTTAATAAAAACTTCTAAAATTACTTTCAAAAGAATTTTAGGTATACTTAATAAGCTTACTTATAAATATATTGCTTTAAGGTAATCAGAGAAACAAAGTTACAGGAGCACTAATTGGCTCTTTGACACTGAATTAATGATGTCTACTACGTATGTATAATATCAAGAACAAGAATAAATGTACCACTGGGCTTATGCACACTGAAAATGTATAATATATATATATATATATATATATATATATATATATATATATATATATATACATCAAACTACAAATGTCCTTTAATATCTAATTCGATCTACCTCGGAATTAATATATTTTCATATATGTTTAACCGAAGGGGAATTTTTTAGTCGATAGAGATTTGTTGGCTCACGGGCGCGAACGGTTCGCGCCCGTGAGCCGACAAATCTCTTATCGACTAAAAAATTCCCCTTCGGTTAAACATATATGAAAATATATTAATTCCGAGATAGATCGAATTAGATATTAAAGGACATTTGTAGCTCGATGAATGTATATGAATCACGGTAATGTGATATGACTTATAAACATATATATTATA
>NC_087211.1:32706007-32709589 GCF_015104395.2 Macrobrachium nipponense
TTCAAAAATTGTTCACTGTTGTTGTAGCCGGTTGATTACACCTTGATGGTCAATCAGTTCGTTGTTGTCTTATTGATTCACAAAGGGTTCACTTGCTGTAGCTGGTTGATTACACCTTGATGGTCAGTCAGTTCGTTGTTTTCATCCTGTGCTATGTTGTGCTGTCCAGTATGGAGTTCACCATTTCTAAAACCAACAAAGGCAAGAAGTGCTTAATGCAGGATAGATATATAGATAGAGTTGATGGCATACTGACTTACTGGATCCATATCATGGCGATGTACGAACAAAAAATGTAGAGGTCGACTTAAAACAGACAGCAAAATGACTGAAGTAATTACTCCAATACAATGTGAGCACAGTCATTACAAGGATGCAAAAAAAAAAAAAAAAAAAAAAAAAAAAAAAAAAAAAAAACTAGGAAGACAGCAAATACGTGCAACACTGAAAAGGAAGGCAACTGGCGACTAGATAGCAAGGCTTTCAAAGCTAATTAGAATTGAACTACAAAACGTCTCTGACAATGAACTAGAATCTACTGATATAAGATTGATTGCACAGTCATTATACAGAGAAAGGCGAAACGTGTATCCAGTATTACCTAAAACTCGTCAGGAACTACACCAGGCTCTTAATTCTGTGACTACTTCTGCAATAAAAGGGGAAGATTTTATCCTGGAAAATAATCCTGAGACAGGTTCGGTTATTCTTTCATGTACAACAAATCTAGAATATTTGACAAACACTGCTGAGGAGATCATCAAATGTTGTCCTAAGTTCTTTTATCAGCTGTACACCATACAGGGATTATGTAATGGACATTATATTCCGTTAGTGTATGCCTTATTACCAGGTCAATCTGAGGAGATTTATAGAAATATGTGGACGTGTTTGATTGATATTTGTTCAGTTACGAATCTGCTCTTAAAGCCCTAAGAGACATACGTATATCCAACGGCAGTCATCAAATGTTGCAAATTCCATTTGGGACAGGCATGGTGGCGAAAAATTCAGAATCTCGGACTAGGTAATGAGTACAAGGATACAAGAGTGATATTGGCCAGTGGCTAAAATTATCGTTTGGATTGCATTTCATTGACCCTAAGACAGTTGAAGATTGCCTTGTGGATGAGCTTAAGAGAGATATATGTACACGTTTTGCTGGATATCTTGTTGACAATTATATATCACTAAACTCAAGATATCCTCCAGTGCTTTGGGCTGAAATCCCCTCACCTACCAAGTGTACAAACAATGCTCCGGAATCTTTTCATGCTTATTTTAATGAAAATTTTTATACATCCCATCATCTGGCTAACGGAAGAAGTGAGATGTCGTTAATGAAAATATGAACAATCGGACTTGGAGGTGAGTGATAAAACGCGCTTTTGATTTAATATTCTGCCGCACTTTTGATAGCAATATATCATCAACGTTTGCTGTGCTTTTGATATGCTAATCCGCGCTTTCGTAAAACTCCGTTGTAACACCTATTTATCGTCAGTGTAGTTGCCATGAAATTCTTTGTTTTAAAATTTTCAGTAAGTTCTACAATGTTTATATATTTGATGTTTACAGCGATCCAAATATCGACAATTCTACATATAACTGCCTTTTGGAAAGGATTAGTATGGCTCAGTCACAGGATTCAAAAGCTTCAGTCATTATTTGTGCAGACTGTAATGCAAAGCACAGTGAGTGGCTAAATTCAAATTCCATAGATCAACTTGGCCGGTCTGCTCTTGAATTCTGTGTATCTGCCAATTTTGTCCAGCTAGTAGAGGAGCCCAAGCACTTTTCTGGTAATAGATTAGACCTCATATTCACAGATGTTCCAGCTATTGAGAAATCCAAGGTCTGTGAATACATAGGCACTTTTGATCATTGTGCCATTAGATGGACATATCTGTCAATCAGTATATTCCAGTATTTTCCAGCACTGGAAAAACTGTCTGGCTGAAATCCAGAGACAATTGGGGTCACATTATTGAAGCTTGTGAGGCACTTAATATTTCAGTTGTTATATTAGATCTTGATCCGAAGAAGAAGCTAAATGAAATACTCATGGCTATTTCAATAAGATGTGTGCCTAGAAAGGTAATGAAATTTAGGACAAATGACCAGCCATAGTTTTATGATACATGTAGACGAGCCTACCATGACAAACAGACTAAATTCAACGCATGGAGACAAAATTGTTCACATGAAAATTACACCTTTTGTCGAGTCTTGCCATGTTATGAATAGAACTTACCACACAGATGGGAGAAATTACAATAATTCCTTGAAGACGAAACTTAAAAGAATTACTCAGCCTCATTTGAAGTGGACTAAATTGGCATCATCTATCTTTGGGTCATGCTCGTCTTCCATACCACCACTACTAAGAGATTAAGAAAGATTGAAGCCCTAGGGAAAAGGCTGAACTAATTCATCGAGATTTTGAAGCTAAGCAGTCAGCTGAGGATGTCCCTCTCCTTGATACTTGTCATCCTGAACCTATTCTTATAAAATTTGCATTTTGCTCCAGGAATGTTAAGAAAATTTTGGATAATCTTGATAGCTGGGGTGGGGAAGATCCTGATTGTTTCTTCCCTTTGTTTTTAAAGAAGATTGGAGTGTGTTGCCTCCCAAGTTTACAAGATTCTATCGATTTTTATGTCGGCGTAGTATCTTTTGAGATAAGTGCAAACTTAGTAATACACTGCCTGTTCCAAAGAGCATCATATCTGCAGACTGTAAAAACTGCAGACCAATCTCTATTCTCCTGTGCTCTCCAAAGTTGCTGAAAAACGTATTTCTAAGCCACTATATAAGTATGCAGAATCTAAAGGATTGTTAGCTGATAGTCAATTTGCATACTGACTTGGCATGCCATTTGCAATGGAACCTTGATAAGGGTTATAAGGGTAGAGTAATTCAAAGAGATTTTAGTACTACTTTCGATTTAGTAAATCACAAGGCACTTATTTATAAACTTTAGAATCTTGGGGTGGATGGATAAGCTTTTCTTACAAATAGGTAACAGTGAGTTGCTGTGGATGGGTACTTTAGTGAACCAAGACCCATTGTGTCTGGAGTTCTACAGGGTAGCGTTCTTGGTACATTGTTATTTTCAGTGTATACAAGTGATATGGTTGTTGCTCTGGAAAACAAGATTGTTCAGCATGCCAAAGATGCAACACTTGAGGGTGTAGTAAATTTTCTTCTTATGAGAAATGAATCTGCCTTCAGCCTCAATCGAGATGCACCGGATCAGGGAATGGTGTAGTTGGTGGGGTAAGAGGCTAAACTCCAGTAAAACAAAAACACTATTGATTAGCATATCTCATACAGATTTCCCACACCATCCTCCCCTTCAGGTGGATGGAACTTTTCTGCATGAGTCTGAAGATTTAACTATTCTAGCTGTAACTTTTGACTCACATCTAACTTTTGAGAAACATCTAATGGAAGTTTCAGCATATGCCAGACGAACGTTAGGTATTGTTCATAAGGCCTAATATGTTTATAACAGTGATAAAATCAATGCAACTTGTTTTAGGTGGTTTGTGCTTTCTTGACCAGGATACTGTTCCCCGG
>NC_087211.1:32710089-32712589 GCF_015104395.2 Macrobrachium nipponense
GGGATACTGTTCCCCGGTGTGAATGTCTGCCTCTACCAAAGTTTTTCTCTTTTTAAATAGAGTAATTCATGGTGGTAGGTTGCTGTTTTCTAACATTAGTAGTTATGACTTGGACCATGGACAGATGGTCTCTTTTTTGTCACTTTTTCATAAGTTGTATTACGACAGAGATCTTTCACATTCACTATTGATCTCTGGTCCCCTTCATCTGCCGAGAGCAACCATATTCGCTGTACGGCAGCGCCATTGTTGCAAATGTGCTTCCCTGGCGAACTCCTCAGTTCCAGAGGTTCTTTATCCCTCACACCGTCGGACTGTGGAACAGCCTCCCTAATACTATACTTTTTTTTTCTTTTTTAATAAGTGGGATCTCTTCTTTCTGTATTTCACTTTACTTCCTCGTACTTCCTCCTAATGAACACCATATTCCTTGGAAGCTTAAATTTCAAGTCAATGGCCCTTTTGTTTGTTCCAAATAAGTAGGCTTCATCTACTGAATAATAATGGTAATAATTATAGATCGTCTTAGCTTCGAATATTCAATTGCTTTTGCTTTCCTGATGATTTAATTAAAAGACATATATATTTTTTTTTTTACAATTGCAGTAACCTCACTTGGTGCTACTTTGAATACTGAAGTACTTATGTGTTAATGGCTTATGGTTTCAACGGTTTCAAATGTTCGTAATGTATCTGAGGTGTTTTTGATATGATGTTTTGGGTTATTTATTGATTCTGATATTACAAATCTTTGATAGATTAATGTTGTAATAAGCGTTTACCCGGAGGACATTATAATCCGTTCTCGAATAGGCATGGGCGAAGGTTTGACTAAAAATAAAATGCTAGCGTTTGTTACTTAATGTTTAGAGCAGATGGTTTTTTTCGAGCCTCAGTTTTGAAGAAAACAAGAGTGGCCTTTGCAAAAACGTTGAAATAAATGTATCGAGTGAATAAATCTTTCTAAAACCCTGTAGGGTCTTTTCAGGCCACAAGTAAAAGAGAAATTTATAGAGTAAATAAAATAGTCACGTAAGATCCTTGCAAACGTACTTTTGATTTAATACCCTAATTTCTCTCAGGTCGGGTGAATAAGAGTCTCACTCCCTTCCCGCTCTAATGACTTAATCAGGAAGTGTAAGTTCATCGAACTCATTCAGTCTCATGTGCTCACCACTTGCAGATATAATAATCCTAAAAGGGGACTATTTTAAAGATAATAATATCCCCAATTAAAGCATATCAGTAGGGTTTCATGTATAGGAAGACTTTCCGTTCTGGATAAGATAACGTATGATACTCAGTCTTACAATATATCATTTATCAGTCAGTTTCTCCTTGGAAGTAACTTATCAATGAATGTTGTCAGTAGAATATTGCCCATTACAGTAATGCAGTAAAATTAATATCAAATGTCACAGGACTTCCATAATCCTTTAATTTTTTTCTTTATCTTTATCTGAAACATCATTGCTATTTGAGTATGAAATTTCTATTATCATTATCTGATTCATCCCCAGAGAGAATGATGGTCTTACGAAACCTTAATATTCCTCAAAATCATGGAGCTTCATCGCTGTCCTTACCTGGCGGAAGAGAGTGGTTTATGGTGATCCTACGAACATAAATTCTTGGACTAACTACGACTGGGGCTCCATAAATCAGATTTACGTCTCATAATGATGTTTTTACCTGTTACGAACAGATGCTTTGCTTTACACTTGCGATATGGCCTCGTACCATTTTTTTATTGGAGTGAAAGTGATGCTAAATAAAATCTCTGTTGGGGGATGAGTCCAGAGGTCCATACCAGTTCTGTTATACCCTTACATACCTAACAACACTTCCTTGCCACCGTGAGGTAGGGGTCTGTGCTTAATTCAGGGCAACTATATACAAAACTATTCAGCTTCTACATGTTCGTGGATCGTTTCAAAGTAAAAGCTTTTACTAAAGTTTATTGCGTTTTTCTTTAAAGCACGCCTAAGATTAATTAAGAACGGAAAGGAAGAGTGCTTTTAAGAAGAGAAAGGGGATAGTACTGATCGTGAAGAAAGGTTTTTTTTTCCAGCTACGTATGTACATTTTACTGATATGCGAAATCGTATGCTTATGTAACAATACTTCAGCGTTTTTGTGTCAGGACAGGCTTGTTCATAAGAGAAAGACGAGGTGAGAATTAATCTCAGTTGTTATTGCAAATTATATACCACCACTAAAAAGAATAAAGAAAGAAAGAAAGAAAGGAAAGAAAGAAAGAAAGTCTGAGAAACAGTACGTGATAGTATCAGCTAAGTTGTTGTGTGCGCCTGAAGGTTTGGAAGATTCGAAAGCACTTTGGGGCAAACGGGTGTGTTTGAGTATGTGTGTGTGAAGGGTATGCCTGTAGTATGGAAATACTCTTAAAGGAACTATAATCCTTTCACGTGTCAGACAGTTGGTTACAAAAATTGTATTAACCTACATAATACATCTTTACGTAAAATGAAAAGAAATTGTA
>NC_087211.1:32717589-32735089 GCF_015104395.2 Macrobrachium nipponense
CTGTTTTCCTTCAATTTACTTGAAGTGACTTAGAACCAGGGAAGTACTTAGACTTCTGAAATCAGGGAAATACTTAGACTTTTAAAGTTGTTGATGGAGTGATGCCCTTTGATTAATTTAATTACTTACAAGATTACCTCACACCTGTTTTGATGAACTTAGTCTGATCTTCTGCAATACTGGTAAGTTGTTAAGGGATCACTGTTGCCTTTAGAGTATTCAGTCATTTAGTACCTGTGATGAGGGTTCAGGTGTCTGGCTGTTGTGAGTTAACAATTAATGAATGGTAAGTGTAGTAACCAGATACTTGGCACTTGGTCACAATATATATATATATATATATATATATATATAATATATATATATATATAATATATATATATGTGTGTGTGTGTGTGTGTGTGTGTGTGTGTGTGTGTATAAGTGCTAAACTTATTATTATGATTAAAGGTAATGGATCTTCAGATGAACAGTGTCACCGCGCAGGAGTTTGACTGCAACGGTTCGATTTCTGGCGTGTGCGAGTCTCCTTCCACGTGCAGCCAAGAGTTTTCTGCTCTGTGCCCAGAGGACGGTACTTGCTGCCCTGAGGTTATCAGTTCCGTCAGAGCAGAACCAGTATCAGGTAGGTCCTTACAGTTGTCATCATTATCATACACAAAACGGTCGTCGTATCACGTTAATGTTTTTAGTAATATTATTTTCTCCAGTAATATCCCATTAGTCTATGGTTTCTTCATTAAATAATTTCAACCATAAAACAGATAATAGAGTCATTTATTTTTCCTTTTGTTGTTATGGACGACATAAATGACACGATTTATTCAGATTTTGTTTGTCCACTTTTAATCTGTGTATTCTTGCAGTATGTTTTTTTTCTGTTTATCTTTTCTTTACTGGAAGAAGCCTAAGCTAATTTTGCAGTAAACAGTGCGTTAACCATATTTTTTTTTATTTGACATTATTGTGCCTAGTTATTGTATTTGTTCTCTTTGTCCTGCAACAGGATGTAAAAACCGAAAATGCTTGCTAACCTATCATGGTTGGTGGTCGGCATCCTGCGAAAGTCCATCGCGCACGATGTTCTTCTGCGCTGCCGGGAATGTCTCTTGCTGCACTTCAGCGTGTCGGATCCTACAAAAGTGCTCGGCTTTGGGTGGCAGGTGCATCAGCAACAAAAACAAGTGTGACGGCAGTGTGTTCGGGAGTCTTTGCAGCGGGTACAGTTGTTTCTGCTGCGTCCCAGGTAAAAAAGGAAGAAGCCAGCTCCTATCATTACCATGACTTATTTTTCTTATGTTGAGAATATAAATGCTGCATCATTCAATCATTCTTCGTGGTTGTAAGCGAACCATATCAACTCACTCCGTTCAATAGACTATAGGCAGACTACTCTGCTATGAACATGGTCCGTATAAGAACTTATGTATGAATTCATGCATGATACAAACACATGCGCACACAAATTATATATATATATATATATATATATATATATATATATATATATATAATATATATATATATATGTGTGTGTGTGTGTGTGTGTGTGTGTGTGTGTTCGTGCGTGAGCATGGAAGTTAATTCTTCTGTTAAAACAGGATATGTCTGAAGTACAAAAGGCCCATTAAAACATCCTTATCAAGCAGTGAATGGCAGAAGAAGTTGCATTGGCAAAATATATAGTGGGAGATACGCCCTTGGATGATGACTGGGGTCGTTGCTGAGTCGCCTTAGGTTCTGTTAAGTGTTTTAATCATCTTCACCGTTGCCTTAAGGAAGACATTGTCTATATGGTCAGAGTCCCAGGCTCCACTGGAAAGGTTAATTTTATTATCTTGTTGTTTTATCAGTGAAGATTCCACCTTTGACATTTGTATAGACTGCTACTCTTGTATAAAATTCGCGACGAGTTCCAATCCCGAATTTTATACAAGAGCAGCTGTCGATATATATGTCAAATGGTAGATTCTTCACTGATAAAACAACTAGATAATAAGATTAACCTTTCCAATGGAGCCTGGGACTCTGACCAAATAGACAATGCCTTCCTTAAGGCAATGATGAGGAGGATTAAGACAATCAACAAAACCTACAGCGACTCAGGCATCACCTAAGGGTATATCTCCCACTTTATATTCTGCTAATGTATCTTCTTCTGCCATTCACTTCTTGATAAAGTTGATAGTCAGACCACTGGAATATAGTCCTGAACTTTAAACCAAAGTGTTTTAATGGGCATTTACACTACACACACACACACATACACACACATATATATATATATATTATATACATAAATATATATATATATATATATATATATATATATATATATATATATATATATATATATATAGTATGTATAACTGAATCACGAAAGTTAGGAACGTGATAAATCCATAAATAAAGGGAAAAAAATAAACAACGGAGTATCCGCGAGATCTTTCGACATTCAAACATCCTTTACTTAGCAGATGAGCTGACAATACATGAGGAAATAACAATACAAGAAGAGTCATATAACTGACAGATAGGGTTATAAAGAGAATCTAGGTACTAATCTCTTTATAATCCCTATCTGTCAGTTATACAAATCTTCTTGTTATTGTTATTTTCTCATGTATGTCAGTTCATCTGCTAAGTAAAGGACGTTTGAACGTCGGAAGATCTCGCAGATACTCTGTTGTTTATTTTCCCTCGTGGCATATATAATATATTAATATTATATATATATTATTATATATATATATATAATATATATATATATACTACTCCGTATATATGTGTGTGTGTGTTGATTTAATTAAGAAATCAATGTCTTCTTTGTTTTAGCTGAAATGAATACGACATCTACTACATCTACATCTACATCTACATCTACATCTACATCCACATCATCTTCCGTGAAAACTACTACCACAACGAGTAAAGTCAGTTCTACGACATCAACCTTGCGGTCGACCAGTGTCTCCACAAGTGTCTCCACAACAACTGCGGCTCCTTGCATTGGAGCTTCAAGCACGAATTTATCCGTGTGCCCTGCAAACGGCAAAGCTGGAGTTGGTAAGTAGATGAGGGCATGTAGACACGCTGGCACGATTTTTGATAACCATCAGAAACTATCACTTTGGTGATGCGCCGTTATTTCTCTTATCTTTGAACATGGTGCGTTAGTTTTCAACCACGTTCATTCCTGTGGATGTCTTGAGGTATTAGTGTGCCATTTATTTTTTTTTTTTATCTTCAGCTGAAAACCCTTAAGGACGGAGAAAACAGACTGTAGCCACAGAGTCCATAAAATCAAATCGTAGATTTGAATACTTTTTCGGTTTTAATATAAGAGAATGGTGAACTTTACTTTAACAGAGCGGCTATCCAATAAATACTCTTGCACTAATTCTATAACTATGATGCTTTCAGGATATAAAACGTCAGCATATCGTTTATCTGCGCTGTCGTTCTACTTTTTTTTTTTTCTGCTTTGTTCAGAAAGTAAACTGTTGGACTAAAGTGATATTGAGAATGCAAATATACCCCCCAAAAAATTGCGTTATACCATATTACGTTACATTCTAGTACGTCAGTTCCGCAGAATATTTGACTGACTTTGTCTTTTGTAATTATGATCGAGGAAAACAAAAGTATTAATGGTTATTGAGATATTTTTTTCTTCGTGATTACAGCATGTACTTGCCCACGTGATTGTTCTGGGTACGGGGCAAACTTCACGGGAATTGAGCTGATCTGCCCAATCAGGTTGGTGCTTTTAAAGTTCACGTGTTGTGTTGAATACACCAGATACCGTAAATTGATGTACATGGGTGCAAACACATGATCACACACACACACACAAATAAATATATACATACATACAAACATAGAAATATATAATACTATATACGTATATATATATATATATATATATATATATATATATAATATATATATATATATACACACACATATATGACCTTAGAGCTGTAAGGTACTAAGTGATTCTCTCTCTCTCTCTCTCTCTTCTCTCTCTCTCTCTCTCTCAACTTTCAACTTCTCACAATTCTCTCTGGTAGCTAAATCAGACTCGTGAACTAAAAGAATACATTTATTTAAGAATAAAAGGATTAAGTAAATAAATCAATTGCTCAAAGATACAAATTTAACTGAATAAGTTAACATTCAAAATCCAGATAATTCAAATATCCCTGCGGATCGAACCAAACCCGTCCACCTCTTTCTCTACAATAACTAACATTAGTTTAGTCATAAAAATTAGAAAAGTCATAACACCGCCTTATAAGTAACACCACTCCATCAGGGGAAACTTCATACTTCCCGGTTTTCCAGGTTATCAAACCTGGCAGACTTGCCTGAAGTGCCAGAAACGTCGTAACATAAGGAAAAGGATCCCACATAAATGAATTGCAAATAAACCAAAATGACATAAATCAAAAAGTCATATGGAAAAGGACATCTCTGAAATAAAAGTTTAAAATATAAAAAGGCAAAGCCACACTTGTGCTTAAAAGAACGCTTACCCATTTCAGGTGTGAGCACTAACACTTAACCAAATATAACTTCATACGACCATCTCCAAAATAAGGTCGCTTCCCCCACTTGGTGCTTCTCCGACTTAATTATCTTACCTTCCCATTATGTAGGGGAAACAGCTCGTACGTACACAAGCACAAAACTTTTCCCACAAGACACTCCCCATAATATGACGTCATTGATTCGTCACAAGTTCATTGCACTGGAATAGATGTGTGACGTCGTAACTGCTCATTATCAAACCCATAAAATCTACCCAAAACCAGATCCTTGCTTCCGCTCAAGCACGGGCATAAGACGTGATCTGTTTTGCCTAGGGAGCGACTTCCACCCGGCGACACCTTAAATGTTCCGTCAACATTTTCGGAGCTAACGCGAATTTTTGTTTATAGAATGACTCCCCGAAATAATCTGTCCGTGGAGTCAAAATGATGATATCTATCATTTCAAAGAATGCCATTGCTCATCACGCGCTTACCAACCATCGGTCAAAAAAAAATGTTTATATATGCGTATATATATATATATAAATATATATATATATATATATAATATATATATATATATATATATAGTATATATATATATATATGTATATATATATATATATATATATATATATATATATATATATATATATATATATATACTATATATATATATATATATATATATATATATATATATATATATATATATATATATATATAGTATAATTCATATGCATGAATGTAAATACACTCATAAATGTATGTACCTATATTTTCATATATACACCAAGTATGGCTTCTATAATAAACAGGTCATGGCAATATAGTAATCCCAGTGCAATTACCCAGTCAGCCCTTCTAAACTGATATATTTTATTGTTGATTACATAATTATGTGTCTCTTTTCAGTAACTGTCCGCCTGTCAAGGTGAAATGTATGGCCGGGTGGACTCTCTTCATCTACCGAAATAAACTTTTGAGTCCTCCCTGCAATTTCTCAAAAACATGGGAAGAGTACAAAGCAGGATTCTGTGAAGCTCCTGCAGAGTATTGGCTAGGTAATTGACTTTTGCGATATGCAACAGAAAATTCCGCTTTTGAAAAAAAAAAACTTCTCGTGGCATTATAATTTTCAACGTGTGAAGCTGCTTCACTGATATATATATATATATATATATATATATATATATATATATATATATATATATATATATATATATTTATATATTGTTATACGATTTTACCTTATGGAGATTGCTGGCGCACAACTTTCCGATTTTTTGGCAACTTAACGAATAGAAAGAATAAGAAAGACATATTTTGAAATGTTAGCATTGTTAGCTTACGTAAATTTCTATTTTACTTTGCTTTATTGTGAAATAAATTCACTTCCCAGCTTCCAATGTTTCCAGGTCTAGAGTATATCCACGCTGTGACGATGAACGCTTCCTATTCCATGTCGATGCATGGACTACATCCCAACGGAACGAGCAGGGATCTCCTCTACGGGCAATTTGCAGTCGGGGACGAAAATTCGAAGTAATATTCTTATTGTTCTTAATTATAATGCTTCTTTATATTCAATCTCTCTCTCTCTCTCTCTCTCTCTCTCTCTCTCTCTCTCTCTCTCTCTCATATATATACCGATAAAAACATAACCATATTACTCAGTACTGAGAATTCTAGACTGCTGTAAAAACAATAGAATTCATATATAAGATACAAAAAACCATGAGGAAAGCCTTCATATATATATATATATCTATTATAGGTTGTATATATATATATATATATATATATATAATATATATACTCTATATATAGATTTATAATATATGATATATATTATATATATTATATAGTATATATACTAATATAATATATAAAATGAAGGCTTTCCTTCATGGTGGCTTAGCATTTATATATTGCATCTATTGTTTTTTACAGTAGTCTAGAATTCTCAGTACTGAGTAATATGGTTATGTTTTTATCGGTATTTGCATTTAAATCTCTCTCTCTCTCTCCTCTCGTCTCTCCTCAATCTCCTCTCTCTCTCTCTCTCTCTCTCTCTCTCTCTCAATTCTAAGTAAAATGGTTGTTTCTTTGTGCTGTCTTATATTCGCGTCTCTTGCTTTTCGAGAAACCTTGCTCTCTCTGTATCTGTTGATATGATAGTTCGAACGGGAAATCAGTTTATAAAGAGAGACAAGTTATAGGACAAATAAAAGAATACCTATGAAATAAAAGCGATACACCTGAATTCAAGAGACATCAGCAGAAAGCATGAAAGAATTTGCTCCTTGTATATAATCATTTGGGGCTCAGAAGGTCACTCAACTGCGTTGGCAAACCTTTTCACGATTTAAATGCAGCCAAGATGAAACTCTTAGTAAACCGAATAGTATTAAACCTGATTCTTGAAAATGACACACTGTTGGCAACAGCAGCTTGCCCAGCGTTGCGGGCAAAACAGCTAAGTCAATGACTACAGTGCAGAGGACGTTTGAAGTTGTAGTAAATTTTATGCAACAAACATAGCGAACTCATTTATATCGTCTATGCCACAAGTTGACATTAAGAGTTGGCAAAAATATGAGACTGACGACATAACTCTATCCAAGAGTTTGAGATGAGTCAGCACCCGAACACCGCACTGAAGAATAATACTCCAAACAAGGTAAACAAAAAGTTAAAACAATTCATCGCAAAGTATATTGCGAAAAATTTCCGCAATATACTAGTTGTCTTGTGTGTGTGTATGTGATGCGTGTGTGTTTTAGAATAGAGGAAGCAATATTACATAAATATCATATGTTTTTCGTATGTTACCTTCTTACCAAAAATTTCACCTATAATCCTTAAAAAGTCACAGACATTTAAACCGTACCATTTACATTTAAATGAAGGTATAAGGGAAAAAATGGTCTTGATTAAGTAACTTTCATATTTGAGTTTGAAAAGTGCTGAACTACGTTCCCCAAAGCTTACTCCACTCATGCATACGTGTCAAATCTCTATTCAAAGATTCTGCAACTATAGACCTGAGGTGTGGAGAAGGAACAACAGTGAGAAGGGCATCATTATCGATGTCTTCATCAATTTGTTCCCCAGACTTTGCCATGTCACTAGTATGATTCTCACTGTCAAAGGCTCCACTAAAATCTAAACAGACCGTGGCGCCTCTTTGATTTCATCAAGAACTCTCTGTAAGACTGTAGATAGTGAAAATGTGCATCACAAGTACTAAGGTCTTTATGAAACCCAAACTGTAATACACCTTGGACGTTTAAAACCTACAGAGACGTTTAGGAAGCAGATTCTAAAAAGAAAATAAAAAGGATAAAACCGGTTATTCGATATTAGCCAACATTTCAAGGGCTTTGAGAGCGGTATCAGTACCTTATGTAAAGCAGCAATGTTTCTTGTCCTCCAAACAAAAGGAAAATTTGCAGTGAAATCTGCTGCCTTGTTAAAAAAAAAGATGGGACAGTTTCCATTAGGGTCTAGATTGCCCTAATATCAGTAAGCAGCATGAAGGTGCTTCAGCGATCTCTTATAATTAATATTGTCTTTTTCATACTGAAAAGAAGAAATGCGTATCTAACCTGTTTGGGTACGATTCTGTC
This sequence comes from Macrobrachium nipponense, assembly GCF_015104395.2. Classification (NCBI taxonomy): domain Eukaryota; kingdom Metazoa; phylum Arthropoda; class Malacostraca; order Decapoda; family Palaemonidae; genus Macrobrachium; species Macrobrachium nipponense. Next base: position 32,725,757 of record NC_087211.1, read on the forward strand.
TGAAAAATTCTTGTATAGAAACATCATCATAAAAACCTTCGCAAGGACGTAATCATCCTCTTAGTGACATAACTAATCTTGGGAAATTAATCCATAATTCTCTTAACTGAGGAAATTCATCTTGAAATTAACCTGCACCATCAGTCAGGTGCTCTTACTCATATTCCCTTAACCTGAGTTCAGAGTTCCTCACTACCACTTGAAGGGGCGCTATTATGCGGTGACCTGTGTATCCTGAACTCCAATAACTCTCCATTAATCAACCACTTTCAGATACCGGTTAATGGTGGGGGGCTTCAACTCCTCCTCGAGTACTGGAGTGGATCTGTTCGTCAATCCTCCAACGACGAATGTAGTCCTCAACAACGCATCTTTCTCCACCTTTGACAGAGATAACGATAACTTAGGTAAGACCAATTTTGATATCTTTGTCAGCTTAACAGTTTCGCATACTTAGAAATAATTGCACCATCACTAACTATAACATTTTATTTTTTTTTGCATTTCGACTTTTGCTTTGTGTTTTAATTTATACAAATAAACACGTTTTATCCTATGTAAGATAAATAGTTATGTTAAAAGTCTTTCTCTTAATAATAATAATAATATAATAATAATAATAATAATAATAATAATAATAATAATAATAATAATGAATGTTGTGAATGTCTTAAGCTGCAAACAGTGTCTCTGAGGATCAGTGTCACTTGCCCTGGTGGTTGCGACGCCAGACAAAATACAAACAGTCTTTTAAGGTAGTGGAATATAAGGATAATTAATCAGTGTAAAATTCTTAACACCGGTAATCTTTTGCTTAATCTGTTAAAAGCAAAAGAAAGATAGATTATTCGCTTTAAGGAGCGCCGTAAGTGTCTTCTGTCCGGTCGACATCTTTCATCCACTTCTGATGGATTTCCCCCATAATTGTGTTGCAGTTAATCTTTCCCTCATTCCATCAGCAGTCTGAATGAAACAGTAGTACACGCACATTTAATGTTGACCAAGACAAAGCACTTATTCATCCCAGATCCCCCCCCCCCCCCCCCCCCCCCGTTTGCTCTCTCTCTCTCTCTCTCTCTCTCTCTCTCTCTCTCTCTCTCACACACAAATTATTGGATGACTAATATTTCGGTATCCCGGCAGCTAATGATAGTTGCTCCATCAAACAAAATGGCGGCGGTTGGTGGTACAACGACTGTACCGCCATTAAAGCAACTCAGACAAATATCGACTGGTACTTCTGGAACCACCCAGTGTATGAGCAAGGGCGTCTGCAAGAATTCTACATCAAGATTAAACGTAACCCATGAAGCCTTTATTCTGTGACAAAGGATGTGATTTGACCTTTCGGGTAATGACCTTAGACGACCTTTCTTAATTATCGCAAAACCTACTTATTTCTTTTCCTCTTCTTAGGGAATTGCACATTTCTATGTTTGCACTTGATCCCCCACACAGCTGTTAGGAGCCGATGGATTCTGATTTCGCCGCTTGCGTTGATGGGTTGACGTCCACAGTAGTTACGAAGCCATTTCAGATAAGTGACATCCTTACAGATCATAAAATGTCTCACATGATTGAATATATTGATAGATAAAGCATTACAAGTTCAGTAGTACATTCAAAGGACGAGTGAGAATACAAATGTTGAGATTTTCATGTAGTACATACTCACTCTCTCTCTCTATCATCTCATCTCTCTCTCTCTCATCTCTCTCTCTCTCTCTCTCTCTATATATATATATATATATATATATATATATATATATATATATATATATATATATATATATATATATATAATTTGTGTATGAACAATTTACATTTGCAAAATGAATGCTTTCTCCCATAATAATTTTTGAAAGGCGCCAATTACTAGGAGATTGAAAGAGGAAATTAAAATCCCCTTTCAAGAGGAAGTTAACGACTATATTGAGTAGGAACACCACACCTGGTCCAGAGAGAAACTTCAAAAGCAATTTTGCAAGGCGCAAGATCAGCAAGACCTAGGCCTATTGTATATATGAACCCGCTCCTCTCCCCCTTCTTTCCAGCATGTATTAAAAATGGATTCCTCTTGAAAACTGTTAAGGTAACACCTTTTATGTGTGAGTGTATGTCTGCGTGTGTGAGCGCGCCCGTACCATAAACCCATTTTATCTATAAATGCTTATGTATTTCTTTTCAGAAAATGCTTACATTAAAACAATCAAAAACACTGATTTTGGTCTATTGTTTTAAAAGTAGGCAGAAAACAAGGCTGAACTGAACTGTACTGAAAAGCATGAATATCTACGCAGAATTGTTGTACAATGAATTATTTAATATATTTTCCTGTTAATGATGGAGTATTTACCATTCATGAACTGTTGATGTAATAAATTTATCTATTACAAACAGATATGAAAACTGAATAAAAGACATAATTTTAAGTGATTGATATTCGACTGTTAATGCGAGCTAAGTTAAAAGTTGCCTCTAAGTCTATTGTATTTGACAAACTGTTATTTGTATTTCTTGTCATGATCAAAGTGTAAAAAATATTTGTAATAAACCCAAGGAATCCAAAACATCTTGTTTAATTGAATACATATAATATAATAGAAATTATTGTCTGAAGCAAATAAAAAAAAAAATATTGTGTCAGTATCTACATCTTGCAAAATAACACACTACTTATGCTTATATTTTAGAGCAAGACCATTTAAATAAGAGATGGACAATGAAATGTGCTATTTGTAACGTCAGTTTTATCCTGTATTATATATATAATATATTCACATGAATTAAATGGATTGGTACCTACGCGACTCGAACACCTAATAGTACCTTCCATATATATATATATATATATATATATATATATATATATATATATATATATATATATATATATATATATATATATATATATATATATATACATATACGTATATATATATATATATATATATATATATATATATATATATATATATATATATATATATATATATATATATATATATATATATATATATATATATATATATATATACATATATATATATATATAAAAGTTTACAGAAAGGCGGTACTTGTACCAAGAGAGCCATCCACGAGGTACCACGTAGTAAAGTCACAGCCACTGATAATTCTTCTTTAATCTTCTCAAGTGTTGGTTGCAAGAAGATTTTATCAATGATATCTGAATCCTAGGCATCCTTTGAGATGTTCATTACCTGCCTTTGTTTGGTTAGGCTGCCTCTGTCATTTGGCTATTGGACCTACATCAACTCCTATAAATTATACGTGAAAAATTCCAGTTTTTTAGCCCCTATCAAGATCATTTCCCACTGGCTCTACACAAAATAATAAAGTTAGTTGAAATATGTATATCTAAAAACATATTTTTATTCGGGGAGTCATTCTATAAACAAAAATTCGGATGTAGCATGGGTAGCCATTTAGGTCCTATTTTAGCCAATCTGTGCATGGAATACTTTGAAATGATAGTAATAAGTGCAATAAAACCCAAAAATATGCTGTGGATGAGATATGTAGATGATATTCTAATACTTTGGGATAATAGGTGGGCAATTTCAACGAATTCCTTTCAAAATTAAACGCATTAGTGCCCAGCATCAAATTTAAAGCTGAATGGCAAACAGACAATAAAATCCTTTTCTTGATGTTTACCATACACAGAAAACCAACATCTTTACTTTCATACATTCACTACCTCAGTTATCATGACATTTCTATCAAGATAGGCGTAGCCAGTTACCTATTTATAAGAGCCTTACGAATTTGTTCCTCAGATTTCTTTGGAAAAGGAATTTGAACTAATTCGTAAGCAACTTTCGTCTTTAAAGAATCCTGACCATATAATTGAGAGTGCTATTCACAAAGCAAACTTAATTTTCTACCGAACGCCTTAAGACAAGACCAGAGACACCCAACAATAAAATAAAAATTGCTCACCTGGACAGGATTAAGACGGTGACCCAGACCCTCGTAAAATCTAAGTCTTTAGCTTTACCTACCCAAAAAACATCCCACAAGGATACATGAGTATACGAAATCTCATGCCCGGACTGTGACCAATCATATCGGTTTTACAAGAAAATCACTTCCCCAGAGATTAATACAACACAAACGGTCAGTTACATATGGAGAATACAGCTCAGCTATTTCTAACGATATAAATAAACATAACCACAGAATAAATTGGAACTGGTCATATGTAATTTAGAGTAGCAGATGTCGGTACAAAAGCCAAATAATAGAGGCAGCCTTGATCAAATAAAGACAGGTAATAAACATCTCAAAATGCATCTGGGAATCAGATATCATTGGTAAATCCTTCTTCAACCAACGCTTAAGAAGATTAAAGAAGAATTATCACTGGGGTGACTTAGAAAAACGTGCTACCTGTGGATGGTTCTGGGATAATCCTTTCATTTTCCATCATCTCAAATCCATTGGGAGTTTGCTCATTGAAGTATGCCTAAATACAAGACGAGAAGAAGACAGAGTTTACAAGATATCGTGTAACAATTGTAATGAGATTTACGCTGGGTAAGCTGGTAGATCCATCTCACAAAGAATAGCAGAACACAAAAGATCAGTGCAATATGCATCAGAGAACTCGTAATATATAAAATATTAACAATGATCATATTAGGCCGAATAGAAAGACAACTATAATTTAATCAACCAAGAGTTGCAGGCAGGTTTTAGAAGTGGGTATTCAACAATAGACCAAATCCAGGTAATTAACCACCTAAAGGAAAAGTCAACAGAGTATGACACACCACTATGTATAGCATTTGTAGACTAAGAGAAAGCTTTTGATTCTGCAAACACTTCAGCAGTAATGAAAGCTCTTTAAAAGCAAGAAAAAGATGAGTACTATGTTAGAACACTTGAAGATATCTATACAAGTAGTAGAGCAATCCTAAAACTACATAAGGAAAGTGAGAAATTTCCGATTGAGAAAGGAATTAGACAAGGAGACCCTATCTCTCCTAACTTATTCACAGCGTTCCTAGAATTTTTAAAAATTTAGATGGGAAAAATGTATGAATTAACATTAATTGGGAATACCTTACGAACGTATGATCTGCAGATGACATAGTATCAGGGGAGGAATTACAAAAGATGATAGAAAATTTGAATAGAGAAAGCAGACATGTAGGACTGAAAATGAATATGAGTAAAACTAAGATGATGTTCAATGAAAATGCATAGAGACGACAATTAAGAGTTAATGAATATACGTATTTAGGACAGACAGTAAGTGTTTCCCCAGGACATGAGACCGAAATTTAAAGAAGGATAAGTATGGGATGGAGAGCTTTTGGTAAAAAGTATTTAATCAGATGGTCCTACCAATATTAACTTATGCATAAGAAACTTGGAGCCTTAATAAAGCCTTAGAACATAAGCTAGGTACAACACAAAGAGGTATGGAAAGAATAATGATGGGAATAACACTGAGACAGAAAAAGAGCAACATGGATACGAGAGCAAACTAAAGTAGAGGATATTATAACAACAAGTAATATAAAGAAATGGACGTAGGCAGGACATATAATGAGAATGTCAGATAACAGACGGACGAAAAGAATAACAGAATGGGTCTCTAGAGATTGCAAACAGAGCAGGGGAAGGAAGAGATGACAATTGAAGAGCTAAGGAAATTTGCCCATATAGAATGGTATAGATAGATCGTAAACAGAAGGAAGTGGAGGTACATGTCTTAGGCCTTTGTCCTGCAGTGGACCAGAAACGACTGATGATGATGATGATGATGATGATTATTATATATATATATATATATAATATATATATATATATATATATATATATATATATATATATATATATATATATAAGCGTGAAGGTGGACCATTTGAAACGTTGTAATTCATTTCAATTCTTTATTTCCTACGTTTTCGTAATATCATTATTACATCTTCGGGAATCTGTTTAAACAATAAAAAAGATATCTTTAAAATTACTTTAAAAATTACTGTAAAATTCAACATTTGTAAATTACAACACAATTAAAAAAACATACAGAAACGAAAACAAAAAACAAAAATAAAATAAAAAGACCAAGGACCGCTAACCAACCTTATGCCGAGAAGGCAAGAGACAGAATGACACACATAAATAAAAGTTAGCTCAGGTACAGTTGTGTGGAGGAGTCTGGGTATTTAACTGGGAACCAGTTTGTTTAATAAATAATGACTCTAGGATAGTTGGCCTATGATTCGGAAATGGCTTCTTTCTATATATATTTTACAATTTTTTAATGGTTTCTTATTTTAGAATGTTCGGGATTGGAGAGCCTACAGCCAGTACGGAAACTTAATCCCCGATGAGAGTCGATTCTGACCCGCAGTAACTTCCTCGTGGATCCGACATATGTCCCAGAGTTACACTTAGGGCAAAAAAGGTACCAAATATTTAGTTAGCCAACCAAAAATGATTTTACTTTCAGTAACTCTTACTCTTTTAAGGATAAAGTTTTATTACAGGACGCTGATTTGAAAACGGCCAGTTTAGACGTTGAATCTCTATTTACTAATGTCCCTGTGGAAGAAACTATCGATATTATCTTAAACAAACTTTTTCCCGTGCCAGATTCTGTTTTTAACAATTTCAATAGTTCGTGTTTTTAAAAAACTCTTTTAGAACTAGCAGTGCGGGACACTGCCTTTGTTTTTGACGGCAAACTTTATAAGCACAAACAGACGGTGTAGCCATGGGCTCTTCCCTTGGGTCCCACTTTTGCCTACATCTTCATGTGCTCGCTGGAAGAACGCATGTTAGATGACTGCCCACTCAGGTTCCATCCTCTCTTTTATGATGACACCTTCGCCTTGTTTAAAAATGACTGTGATATTGACTCCTTTTTAGCATATGTTAATACTAAACATAGTAACATTAATTTTACCGTGGAAAAAGAGGTGAGCAATCAATTACCTTTCTTAGACGTTCTTGTCACTAAGGATAATGGCTCTTTTAATATATCGTTTTTTAGAAAGAAACTTTACTGGTCTAGGATCCAATTACTATAGTTCTTGTTTTTATGATTTTAAACTAAACTCTATTTTTACTCTCCTCCACAGGGCGTTTTTTATTACATCGAACTGGCAATCCTTCCACCGAGAAATTAGTTTCCTTTCTGGATATTTTACGAATAATTGCTTCCCACAGACTTTGTTTTATAAAAAGCTCCGTTTGTTTCTTATCAAACAATTCGCTAATGTCACCAAACCATGTACAGTAACAAATTTAGCTTTTTATGCCAAATTCCCGTTTTTACATGATGACTCCTTTCGGAAAAAGTTTGCACAAATTGTTCACAAACATTATGGTGCCATTAATCTGAAATTAATTCCAATAAACCCGCTAACAATCGGTTCCTTTTTCAGATATAAAGATCGATTGGACCCTCTCTTGACCTCCAACGTGGTCTATAAGTATACTTGCCCTAAGTGTAACTCTGGAACATATGTCGGATCCACGAGGAGGTTACTGCGGGTCAGAATCGACTCTCATCGGGGATTAAGTTTCCGTACTGGCTGTAGGCTCTCCAATCCCGAACATTCTAATATAAGAAACCATTAAAAAAATTGTAAAATATATATAGAAAGAAGTCATTTCCGAATCATAGGCCAACTATCCTAGAGTCATTATTTATTAAACAACTGGTTCCCCAGTTAAATACCCAGACCTCCTCCACACAACTGTACCTGAGCTAACTTTTATTTATGTTTTGTCATTCAGTCTCTTGCCTTCTCGGCATGAGGTTGGTTAGCGGTCTTTGGTCTTTTTATTTTGTTTTTTGTTTTCGTTTCTGTATGTTTTTTTAATTGTGTTGTAATTTACAAATGTTGAATTTTAGAGTAATTTTTAAAGTAATTTTAAAGTAATTTTAAAGTAATTTTGTTTATTGTTTAACATATTCCCTGAAGATGTAATAATATTACAAAACGTAAGAAATAAAGAATCAAAATAAATTACAACGTTTCCTACCGTCCACCTTCACGCTTGATGGAATCCTACTGGCCGTCGCCTTATTCTGTCGCCTGATAGTATCCTACATATAATATGTATGGATATAATACCGGCGCCTCTACTCTACCTGTTATAATATATATATCATATATATATATATATATATATATATATATATATATATATATATATATATATATATATATATATAGAATATATATATATATATATATATATATATATATATATATAATATGTATTATACACTATATATGTATAGTATATAATATATATATTTATATATCTATATATATATATATATATATATATATATATATATATATCTATATAATATATATATAGATATATATACTATATATCTATATATATTATTATATTCTATATATATACACTATATAATATATATTAATATATATATTAATATTTATATAATTATATATATATATATAATATATATATAATATATATAATATATATATATATATATATAAATATAAAATGTTATATTTATTTATTATAAGATATATATATATATATATATATAATAATATATATATAATAAATATTATATATACTAATTATATTTAATATTTATATATAAATAATTATTATATATATATATATATATATATATATATATATATGTTTTTATAATATATTATATATATTATATAATATTATTTTTAATAATATATATATTATATATATATATATATATATATATACATATATATATATATATATATATATATATATATATCTAATAGATATAAATATATTATATTTTATATATATATATATATATATATATATATATATACTATATAATATAGTAAATATATATAAAATTATATATATCTGTAAATTTTAAATTTTATAGATTTATAAAAATTTTAAATTTTTAATTTGTATTTTTTATGTGTATTTTGTTTTTATTAATTTAAAATGTACTTTTATTTTAACATAATATATATATCTATATATATATATATATAGATATATATATATCATATATATATATATATATGGAACACCGAAGACACATGATGAGATAAATGATTTATTCATGAAGAAACGTTTTTGTTTAGCAGAGGAACTTTGTGCATCATCAGTCTGTTAAAATAAAAGTACATTTTAAATTAATAAAAACAAAATACACATAAAAGTTACAACATAAAATTTAAATTTTTAATTTATAATATATATATATAATATATATAAACATATATATATATATATATATATATATATATATATATATATATATATATATATATATATATATGTATGGGACATTTT
>NC_087211.1:32740089-32742589 GCF_015104395.2 Macrobrachium nipponense
TCACCTAGATTTATATGAAGATATATCTCAGGAGAAAGGTAACGTGCGAAAGAGTGGCGGCAATCTATTTATATTTCATTATTTTTCCTTATCTGTGCTTGTGTGGCTCTCTATAGTGATTCATTCATCCCTACAGCGGTGTTTCCCTTAGAAAGATCCATTCATTAAGAGCTGTGGTTCCTTACAAAACTGACTGCATTAAATTCTTCCCCTTCTCAGTACAGTAACGAGTTGAGTTGAGTCTTTCTTTACCCTCTGAGAAATCTTACGTTTTATGTTAAGCTTATATCCGACCCATAAACCCCTGCCAAACCTGTATCTATACGATGCTTGTACTGCAGGTCTACTGCAAAATCCTGCTGTGAAGGTGGTTTTTCATTGTCCTTCTGCTCTGGGCCCAGAAATTGTACGCTGCTAATCATCGCACGTTTCCTGGATACGTGCTCAATGCTCCCAGCAATCATTCCAGTGTTTGGCCTTATGTGAGGGTTATTAGCGTCCTTATTGGGGCCTTGAAATCAGTAAAGTAACGTTAAAGTGTAAATACATCCCCCTGTAAATTCAACTCTAGGATTTTCCTTATGATTTTTCCCTTAACTCTATGATTTTCCTTATGATTTTTCCCTTAACTTGTATTTGATCCTCAGTCGACCTCCAGTTTTTGTATCTGATTAAGCTGATCAGTCTCCGCGTTAATTGTGGTCAGGAAGAAAACGTATCCGTTGCAGGAGCCATCAGACTTCATTCAGATCAATATATCGTTCAGGATTTTAAGCCAGAACCAAGTAAAATAATACACTTTTCTAAAGGAAGTTTATTCTCGAGTTGCCCCTCTGAACTGAAAGCCTTGTTCTCTCTATACCATCTCCTCTATTCCTATTGGTTTCCTGGAACTAATATCCACAGGTGTCCTGAAAAGGGTGGTGGAGAGCCTCTCGGTGCCAGAGATTTTAAAAGGAGGAGGCAACTGCAGCCCTCTCTCAGAAGTTCCGTAGTGGTCGCAGAAGTCCTAGACGCCTTTCACCTACAGAACACCACTTCACGCCGCCACACCTCACCTTTTGCTCCCCTGCTTCCTCTGCCGATCCCACACGTGTTCGTTTACCATCCATAGTGCACAGATCGATCAGCAAATGAGAAGACAACAAGACCACAAATTTCCAGGTACTGTAGAGAGTAATTTCGGGAGCAGCCAGAAATCCTTTTTGCCTTAGTCTGTATTTCGTTTCATTCTTTCTAAGGTGACTCCCCCCACCCTCCCCCCTCCTTCTTGGCTTAGCTTCTCACTCCTCAATTTTGGTTCAGTGCTGTAATTAATTCCCCTTGTGATGCTAGTAGTGATGTTTAAACATCCCCCAGTCCATGAAGCAACGTAGTATTCCTTTCTGTGTAAGCTTGCAGTCATTCTATGAGTGAGCTTTGATACGAAACACTAAAAGAAAGTAATGTGTAACGTTTCCCACGTGTCCATCGCCTTAGTACTGATGCTAGAATGCAATCTCTTTGCAGACAAATATCGGGCCTGGTTATGAGAAGAAATTTGGGAACTCTTGGGTACGACGCTCTTATTTAAATAACCCGCTCTGCACAAATCACATCTCTGTGTCTGGGTCATTTCCTAGCACGTGTTACGGTGGACCTCCAATCAACCACCTTCGTTATTTCAGGACCTACTCGAGTCTCTTACACCTTTAAGGTGTGAATTGCTGCTCACGTAATTCAACTGTAAATATAGTTCACCTAAAGTTAGTTCCAGAGTTTTACGTAAATTCCTCCGTAGATTTTTTAGAAAATAATAATCTCGTTCCCTCAATGATAATGTATGAATGTAACTTTCTAGCACTCTAAAATGCCCTTGTGAGGCGGGATGAGATTATTGTTTACAAAAAAATCTACGACTGAAGGCCGATATTACTAAAGGGAGGAATTTACGTAAAATTCTGGAACTTACATGAAATGAACTGTATTTACAATTAAGTTACGTGAGCAGAAATTCACACCTTAAAGAAGAAATGAATAGTAACTTAAAATTTGTATTGGAATCAACACAAGAGATAGTTGGAAAAGTTCCTAAACTTACTTTAAATCAATGAAAACTATCAGAAAACACCAAAAACTTAATAAAGAAACGATCGAAAATGAGGGTTAAATCCAAGAGAGATGAAACAGAACTAGCAGAACTATCCAAAACAATAAACAAACTAAAAACCCAAGACATTCGTAAACACAATCATACCAAAATTGAGGAAACACTAAAGAAGGGAAGAAACATCGAGTTGATGAAAAGAAGACTTGGAACAGGGTGCCAACAGATATTTGCTTTAAAGGATGAAAATTTAAATATCAACAAAAGCGATGGAGTGATAAAAATTGCTGAGGATTTCTATACAATGCTGTACAATGCTGATACAGGAAATAACTTTGTCAATAGAAATAATGAAACACCTGATCCGGTACCGAAAGCAACAGTAGGAGAAGTAAAGAAAGCATTAATAGGCAT
>NC_087211.1:32747589-32750089 GCF_015104395.2 Macrobrachium nipponense
CCATCTTTATGAAACTTTACCGTGCCATACAGGTAGGCCAACATTTAATCATAATATTGATGAAATGCTCACTATTCTTGACGATTTAGTTTTATCCATATATTTTGTAACGAAAAAAGAAGAGAAATGTTGTATTTCATTCTTAGATGTAACTGTAATCACCGATGTGGAATTATATCTGATAATTGACGCAGTACTTGGCAGGCTCGAACGCCCTACAGGACCTATCGAAAAGGTTCCGTCGACGTGCTAATCACTTGGGGGTAAAGAGAGGTAAAAGCAACACCCTCACTTGACATCCGATTAGCACTTTTGAAACATTTTCTATTATGAATATTTTTCACATCACAGTGACATTTTACGTAAACTGTTAAGCTACAAATTTCATTTATTATCCAATTCGCTCTACTTCGGGAATATCACCAAAGGGTAGTCATAAGTGATAACTGATAAGTGAGTCAGGTACTAAATCGATTATCATTTATAATTTATCTTCAGTGATATTCCCGAAGTAAAGCAAATTGAATATTAAAAAAAAAATATAGTTTAATATTTGCATTTATAAAATATCACGTTTATGTAATAAAAATTCATGAATAGCTGGTGCTTGAAACGTACCTCGGCTGTCATGGTACCCCTGAGAACCCGAATGATTAACACGTCGACTGACTGAAATTCGTTGAGACATAACGTCGGCCGTTCCAGCCTCCCAGGTGCTGAGTCATTTATTGATTATAATTCCCGTTCGGTTATGTTCCCAAAGTAATATATGTATATATATATATTTTTTTATTATATATATATATATATATATATATATATATATATATATATATATATATATATATGTGATGTAGTATGTATATATATAGTTAACAAATAGGCACAGTATACAATGCATCGCTTACAAATTTTTGCGGTGATGTTTTCCTATGTAAGCTTTTTGGTCACGAGATAAAAAAGTAATAATTTAATGATTGTTTATCATCTGGGCCTAAATACCCGGAATATAAAGGCCAGCGAGAAATGTCCCGAACAACATATTTTATTTTATTTATTTTTTTTTTTACATAATGTTTAAAACACAACGCAGTGTCAGTGGAAATCCAATAATTCGGTTTGAACGTGTTTTCCTTTGATTCATTACGACAATCCTATTTAGATTCAATTTCATCAACTCGTAGCAAATTCCATTAACGAAATGGCACGCATGATGCAACATTTTCCGAACGTTGACAAAGCAAACAATAAACATCTATAAACTGGAAAACTACTCTTCAGCTTATTTCGCAATTTGTGAGCAATTGTTTTCCACACACAGATGTGCGTCCATAAACCACAAACGCCGGCCTCCTCGATTTTCTGTGAGAAACGCTTTGAAGTATGACGTGGAATGATTTAATTGGCTGATTGTTTTGTGCATCTACATCAGTAACCTGTAACTTATTGCAAGTATAATAACTTAATATGGGGGAATTTTGCGCTTCGCTGAATCTTTCGAGGTGGACAATGAATGCAGTGATTAATCCTCTACTTTTTCAGGACAGGAAACCAGACCAGTAAGTTTGGCAATTTCCACAGAGAATTTTAGAACTTGAGCATAGAGGCTGATAAAATGTGTCGGTTCTTGGTAAACATTACTAAGAACAGTAACTGTATCATGATAGATACATCGCTTTGTGGAATTGTGCAATTTTGGTCAGTCCAGAGGCTTTGAAATGCTAGAAAGGCTGTCAATTATATACAAGACAAGATACTTAAAACCAGATAGTAACAATATTTTGTTGTTTTCGAATATTCAAAGAAAGCATCTCTTTCCTGCAAGCATCGATATGCCAACTTTTCAAGCGCACCTCACAATCAACAGTTTCTCCAGTGCAATCAGCTCCCCAACCCCTTCCAAACAGCTCCCCTTCCCGAAGACTCCAAACTTACCCCTTCCCCCACTCCATCGTTTTTTCTCCTGCTAGCCTTTTCCAAGCAAGACAAATGACAACGATCAAGGGTGACCTTGAAACATCGCCTTGCCTTTGATTTTCAGTTATTTCAGGAGGAGAAAACTAGGGGTATTTGCCTCTCCCTAGCAATCGGTGCCTTCGCTTCAACTAGCATCAGAACGGGTTTACTTCTGCAACTGATGCAATCCAATTAGTTGACTGTGGTTCCCCCGTCCTTGGCTAAGGCTCTCTCTCTCTCTCTCTCTCTCTCTCTCTCCTCTCTCTCTCTCTCTCTCTCGGGTTTTTCAAATGAGGAAAACTTATTACCACCATTTATTATTGTCTTCTTATCGTGATATAATTAAATTTTTTGTAATGATAATAATGAGAAGGGTTATTATTATTATTATTTTTATTATTATTATAACATAACCCAAATTTTTAGTAATTTTGGTTTTCCCAAATAGAAAACTTTTTTTTATGGTGGATCAACATCTGGTGGATAGAATGCCGCCGTATAAGGGAGTATACTATAGTTCCATATCTTTAACTTAATCTATGAA
>NC_087211.1:32760089-32770089 GCF_015104395.2 Macrobrachium nipponense
ATGTTGACGATAGGAATACATAGCAGTTATAAAACTATTTCTATTTACCTTTTGACTATCAGCTATACAAGAATTTTGGAATTGGTGAAATACAATCATATTGAAGCAAAAGTATGATCATTTAGACGTGGCTGGTATGATATTTTGCCCTAATGTACCTGGTAACCTTACATAATAATAAATACCGCCGACAACAGGGCGAGGGCAGCCGATCGTCATTGGTCAAAGCCAATGTATACGTGCTTCTTCCTTTACCTATGACAAGCCTAGCAAATTGTCCTCTTGGCTTCAAGACTGCTTTTCATCCATTGCCCGTACCTTCTCGTGGGGAGAATACGGTTAGGTCATTAATCTGTACAGCAAAAGAGAGAAATGGTGAAGAGAAACAATGAAGAATCAGTAGGCATCAAAATTGTAGCAGGGGATAATGTGTTCTTGAAGTTTATGTGAGAAATGAGCTAAATTACAAGCTAGCGCCGAAATTTTAGCATACAGTTATGGTTATTGAAGAGAAAAAAGGGAATATGTTTGTGGTTCTAGATGAGAAAACGGAGTTATCTAGGTTAATGCATATATCTAAGATCAAGATGACAGCGTAATTATGTAAAAGGGAACCTGTATGTGTTTGCAAAAGGTGGAAACATGGGTCCGTAGAGTTTTATGGGTTTTGATTTTTTTTTTCCTTGCTTTTTTTATAGTTATTTATTTATTCATATTTATTTATTTATTTTGCACAATCTTCGCAAACTGCAATTTTTGTAATGATGGAGGGATTTATTCTGAACATGGCGGAAGAGTACCAGTGAGTTTTATCGGCACTTTGGAGGTTTTTGGGTAATGTTGGTGTGTATTGTATTAGCCAGCTGGTGAGTGTCTTATTATTTTGAGGTGGTGGTGGATATCTTTTATAATGTGTATTACAGAGTTACTTGTGATTTTGCGGGATTTGTGATTTTGGTGATATATGGGTTTTGGTGGCTTAGTGATTTGTGGTTTTATGGTTTTATGAGATTGTATTCTGCAGGTTTGGTTTTGGTGTTCTTTCCTTTAGAGATGTTAAAGTGGTTTTTATGAATTCAGCCTTTGGCTCGGGGTCTTTATTTTGGTGGTTATATAATAGGTTGGAGTTTCTTTCAGTAATGGTGATTTATGGTGTTACCGGGGATTTTTTTTTTTCAGGGTTAATGGTGATTTTGGGTGATTAACAAGGTTAGTGGACAGATGTTTGTTGATTTTGGAGAAAATGGGTTGTTTGGCTGTGACGATATTACGGGTGACCTAAATGAGATTATTGTTGTTTTCTTTTGTGGTACGAATTATGCTTGTTAATATTAAGAAAAAAAACTGAGTTTTTATTAGAGGAAATTAAATTAGAAATCAGGTTAAAGTGGAATAGCAGCTTCGCATGGGCGTATTTCTTGGGGTGTGCTACCTTTGGGAGTTTTGGAGTATACTTTGAAAAATGCAGCTTATGAATGGGGTTCAAACATAATGTATACTGAGGATCAGTTGTATAGGTATATTTGTCTGATAAGGGGTTAATTTTTGAAGCCCAAGTTAGCGATAAAAAACCTTTCCTCAGGTATATCATTAGACCTTTTAAGGGTTCAGTAGGTACATGGAAGCGGATAGAGACTATGTATATTTTTGGAGAGGAATTCCAATCTTCAGCAATTAACTATGAGGCAGGGTGTGTATGGTACTTTTTACGTTTGCATGGAACCAGTGGTTATTCAGCAACGGGACCAACGGCTTTACGTGACTTCCGAACCACGTCGAGAGTGAACTTCTATCACCAGAAATACACATCTCTCGCTCCTCAATGGAATGGCCGAGAATCGAACCCACGACCACCGAGGTGGGACGCCATTACCATACCAATCACGCCACTGAGGCGCTTTTTGAGGCAGGGTGAGTGTCACTTCATGGCAGATAATAGGATTTTCATTCTAAAGACCATAGACTTGAAGGGTTGTGAATTATAACTTGTTCATGATAAAACACTGACGCACTGGAACTTCACTGAATTCCCTAATAATAATATAAAATAATAATAATAATAATAATAATAATAATAATAATAATAATAAGCTTTATTCCAATATTTGCATTGGCTATTACAATAAATACAAATTACATTGTAGTTTACATTTAAAACTTAGATATTTACATGTGCCTTCATAAAAATTTACATTATAAAACATAAAAACACAGATTTACTTTATACAACTTTAAGAACAATAAAGAATTTGTGACATATATAGGTACATCATAAAAATAATTAAAACATTGAAAATTTTGCATATAAAATATGAATCTTTTTATAAAAGTACTTGAGGCTCAATAAAATTCTTACCTTGATAAAATATTTGTTATAAAAGTTACAGCATGTCTCTCTATAATATTAAAATTATCTTTAGCATGATTATAACATTTCGATTTCAAAATTACTTATGAAATACAGGTACTTATAAAACTAGAGTTATGAACATTTATCTTAAAATGGAATCTAAAATTCATAAATAGTCTGCTAAAATCGAGTAAAAGTGTAAAAGAGCTCAATTAAAATATATATAAAGTTTTACTATAAAATTATTTGGACAATAGATACTTTTTCAAATTCAGTTTAAAAGAGTTAATATTAGTTAATGCTTTTAGTTGGTTTTGCAGTTTGTTCCACACTGATGGACCCCGCACAACAAATGCTCTGCTTCCTAGATCAGTGTTGGTTCTTGAAACAAAAAGATCATCATTAAATCTAGTTTGTCTGTTACTTCTATCTCCAACTCTTATTAGATTAAAAAGCCATGGTGGAATTAGATTATGTAAAATTTTAAAGATCATGACACATAAATCAAAATCAATCTTCTGTTTGATTGTCAGCCATTGCAAGTTATTTAAAATTGGATTTGCATGATCATACTTCTTGGCTTTCCCATCAATTACTTTTGCTGCAAAGTTTTGAAGCCTCTGTATCCGCTGCAGCTGCTGCTTAGTTGTCGAGCCCCAGATCCTTAAACAGTAGTCAAGAATGCTCACGGCAAGAGACCGAACGACCATTCCCCGCATTTCACTATCAAATCGGTCCTTAATTCTATTTAAGCATATTAAAGTACCATTTATCTTCCTACAAACTTCATCTATATGACCGTCAAATAGCATATACTGGTCAAAATATACCCCAAGATTTTTTACTTTAATGATTTTCCTAATTGCAAATCCATTGAAATTTATTTTTGTGTCTTCAGGAATTTGGGATATGAACTGCCTAGAGCCAATGAATATACATTTAGTTTTAGACTCATTAATATTTAATCCATTAATTTGAAAATAACATCTCGCCATTTCTAATATTCTTTCTGCTCTTACTATCAAGTTATTTAGTTCATTTATAGTTCCAGTCATTAGAAGTTGACTGTCATCCGCGAATTGAACCAAGATGCAGTCTCGCACAGCAGTAGCCATATCATTTATATAAATTAGGAAAAGTATTGGCCCCAAAATAGATCCCTGTGGAACTCCGAATTCTACTGGTTTAGGGGAGGATATAACATCGCCTAATCTCACTGACTGGTAACGATTTTCTAGATAGCTTTTAAACCAGAGAGGGTCAATTTTTAATTGTGTACATTTATGAATTAAAATATTGGGGCTAACGCTATCGAAAGCTTTAGAAGGATCCAATAGAATAAGTAAAGATATCTTTTGGTCGTCGATATTTCTGTAAATAGTTTCTGTAACTTTCAATAACGCAGTTTCAGTAGAGAGATGAGACCTAAATCCATGTTGAGTGTGAGACAGTAAATAATTTTCTTCGAGATATTTTATGAGTTGAATTGACACAATCTTTTCTAGAATTTTAGATATAATGGGCAAAAGTGATATCGGTCTGTAATTCTCTACATTATCTGCATCACCACTCTTAAAAAAGGGCAGAACGTGGGACAACTTCCAATCACTTGGATAAAGGCAAGTCACTATAGAGGTATTTACTATGACAGTTAAGTAAAACGCAATTATCGGTAAGGCGTCCCGAATGAAACGGAGGGATATCAAATCAGATCCATAGGCTACTAAAATAACTGTTTCGACATCAACTGGCTGTGGCCTAAAAAAGTAATTAAAATTCTCATTAACTATATTCGACTCATTTCTTAAAATTTGTGAAGTATTGCTCCTATCTATATTTTGCTAAGAGTTTTCAAAGGCTGTCCTACCAACACTTGAGAAATACTGGTTGAACTCTTCTACTTTTTCCTTCTTATCATTATAATCAGGTAAAAGGACATTATTATTCTTGGGGATCATTTCACGAACTATTTTCCATTTATTAGGCACATTGCCATTGCAGTTACGAAATTTATCTTTAAAGTGTTCCGACTTACTAGCTTTAATCAAAGTATTAACCCGTTTCTTTTCGTTTTTGTAATGATCTTGAAGTGTTTCGTTCTGTATATCTGTTTTAGCTCTCTTGTAGGTCATCTCTAGCTTTCATTTCTGCTTTAAGGTTATTATTTATCCAAGGGGCTGGGGGCCGGGTAATTTCTTGGGTCACAAATGGTGCACATTCATCCAAGCAGCAAACAAAGGTTTTGGTAAAAATATTAACCTGTACATCCACATTATCAGTTTGTAGAATACAATTAAAATCTGGAGCCTTATTTAGTAAAGTATTACAAAAACTGTCCTGACTGTAATGCTTAAGACAACGAAAGGTTCTTTTAACAGGTATTCTCCTTGGCTTAGAAATATCAATTTGTAAAGTTATTAGCTCATGATCAGCAATGGGACAGGAAATCACATCCGAATATACAATCATTTGTTGTTTGTTTGTAATGACAACATCCAATAATGTCGAGGACGTGCTTGTTATTCTAGTTGGCTTAGTTATTGTTTGACAGAGATTTAACTGATGTATTATTTTACTTAATTTGTTGTTAGGAACAAGCATATCCTCATTTAGATCACTCAAAACGAACACGGGTTTTTTACGTAAAGATACATTTTTAAAAGTTTCTTTAAGATAATCAAAGGAGGGTGTCAAAGCCTTTGGATGCCGGTAGACACACCCAACAATAAAAGATGGTAATTTTTTATGCTGTATACTAATCCAGACGTCCTCAACACCATTAGCTTTCTCTACATCTGTCAATATTCTATTAACCTTCAAATAATTTCTTACATATACTAATGTTCCTCCCCCTTTTCCATAGCCACACCTATATACATTAAAATTCTTAACATGAATGAACTTATCTTGAACAGACAGATCTAACCAGGTTTCACTTACACAAAGAATGTCTATGTTTCTTTCCAGTATTAACAGTTCTATTTCATCAATATGGGCTAATAATGACTGTGCATTTATGTGTTCTATAGTTAACTGATTACGTATTTGCCTCCTTACAGTAGTCGCTTCTATAGTATCACCTGGGGCACATTCTTCTTGGCCATTTTCCTACTGAACATAGCTAGAGCATATACGCCCTTTGTGTCCCAATCTGTAAAAAATATTACATTTAATTCTGTGGTCGTATCTGCATTGCCCTTGACGGTGTTGACAACGTTGGTAATGTTCGTCTCTTGTAATTTCTGCTATCTGCTTGTTGATGGTTGCTATTTCGAGGTTGTCCTCCATTGAAAGCTGTTCTTTGATCTTGGCTGCGTTCACTTGTTGGCCGTCTTCCGAAAATCGAAGGGCGTTGATTTTGTTGTTGTTGTTTAATGGTTGGTTCTAACTGTGTATTTGTCCATTCATGTGACATCTTCGTTTTTTTCCAGTCGTCACATAACTTTAGATATTGGCATTGCTTGTTGAGTGAATCAAGTAGTCTTATGACACCACATCTGTTTAGGAAGATTCCAGGATTTTCATTATTCAGATGAAAACACATTTCATCCACCTCTCCAGTAGCTAGTTTCAAAGACAGTTCGCATTTCATAATCGTTATACCGTTGTCTGTGCCCCATTCCACTAGCTGGCTATTGTGATGATTAATGATGTCCTCTAGTTCATTTGTTCGTAGAGTTGGAAATAGTTGGCATACCATAATTTCCATGTTTCCATTAACTTTCTTGAGCTCCGCAATAAGGCTTCCCATATTATCCAGAATGTTAGGGGTTTCCTCTTCCAATACATCCTGCATACCACATATCAGTGACTGCGACAAAAATAATTACAGCGATGTACTGCGCCAAATGTATGATCTCCACTATATACAATGAGGCTACCGATTCGTTACTCCTACAAGGATCACAAATCTTCGATGGCTCGTGCAGAGCCGTCTCAGGATAGATCCAGGTGTTAAGCAGATGGATCTACAATACATCCACAAATGTTTCCATGAAGCGCATACATGGAAAACATATGGTAATTAAGGTTCCGGGGACACAGAAGGTAGTTATCATTTCCCAACAGGACGAAGATGCGAACATTACACTCTTCCGGTGATTATCATCATGCTGGCTGTGATAATTGTCACGATGTGTCTAATTATAGGCATGAAACTCGCATGCAAGCGTTGTGGCAAACTGTAACCTGCACCAGAGATTTCAGTAGCAGTAACACAGTGTGGCAGAATAAATTTATGAGGAACTTTATTGCACGTTCCGATTCCAGTTCGTGCTAGGCGGCACGAAAGGGCAGTGGCCGAGCCGTGTCCTAAACAGCTCCTTCAGGACAATTGTATATATTATAGGGAGCATTAAAACTATGTCAAGCAAAGGTGACGGAATTCTTCGACAGTGTTGTTGGAGTGTTTAAGAGATCTCCAGGTGGGGTAAACACCTGTCACCACATTCTGAAATGTTGATAAACAGGAACGTTCCCGAAAAACAAGACAATGTGGGTGACAAGTATGGAGGCGCACAATCTCACTCTTTGGGAGGTGTCATGTGATTCATACATCACAAGGAAGTGACAGGAAAGAAGCTTCTAGAACAATTGGTTTCGGGCATATATGTGTATATCTAAAGAGGTCTCGAGGGGGAAATATAATGAGATATCCAGACTAAGGTAGATTATTCTGGCAGTTGAGATTTTGTGGAACTGCTGCCCGTAGGAAGGTGCGTAGCTTGCGAGCAAAAGATGACATATCAGTGATTGAGTGATGGGCCTTTCTTTTCTCTTTTTTAGAATTTCTATTGAACATGTTTTATTGAACATTTTACATATGCACTGTGTGAAGCCCATAATTCTGTGGTGTGATAGGAAAACGAGTTTTCCGGTTTTTTTTTTTATTTCCAATTTATAACACTATGTTTTTTCCATATGCAGGCAATTCCTTTTAGGATGTTCTAAAAGAAGTGAACTTTGTTTATTCCTCAAATGTTTATGTAACGGGTCACGTGATAAGGGAATTACTGACAGATAGCTATGACTTCGGTCATGGCAGATTGTGACAATTTTATGGGGAAAATTGATATTAGATAAGGACAGACATGGCCTTAATTTCTTTAATTCCTTTTTTTCATGTTAAGTTTGGGAATGAAACTTGCATTCTTTGATAGTTCATGAGTTTCGTGAACCTTAGTTAGTTGATACTGAAGCTATTAATAGAGGAAACTAACGTAAGTATGCCAAGTGGTGATTTTCACAAAGGTAGGTGTCCTGTTTCTTTAATTAATCCTTGAGGCTTGACAATAGAAGAAGAGGTGGGAGGGTAAGATACACAAGCGCGTGCGCGCGCACACACACACATACACACATATATAACTCTTCTGTTAAAACAGGATACGTCTCAAGTATAAAGGCCTCATTAAAGCACTCTGTTTTTAGGTTAAGGACTATATTTCGGTGGTATGACTACCACCCTTATCAAGCAGTGTTTTAATGGGTCTTTTATACTTTATATATAATATATATACATACTATATATATATATATATATATATATACATATATATATATATATATATATATGTATATATATATATATATATATATATATATATATATATATTATTACAATGTAATAGTAAAACCCCGACGCTCTTTTAATTTCTTTATTTCTTCACAATATTTGGATGCACTTATCACTGTGAGGCCTTCATATTCAAATGAGAAACCAACTGAAGATATCCTATTTAAAAAAATACATTAGAACAAACACATATAGCTTCTAACAGGTACTCCAACGCACTCAGGAACTGTTTTGCTGAATTACCTATCAATCAATTTAATGATAGTTCATTTCTCGTTCAATAACTGCCTCAGCTATCTGCCAGTAGATCATTTTAATGGCCGTTGAGGGACTATCGCAACAATCTAAAACAAGACCTAATGCTTCGCTCATATATCTGAATGAAGCAATACTTTAATCATTTGATTGCCTAGTGTTATACTACTTTAATGATGCATTTATTACAAGACACATTGGAATATAGCTTCACAGAGAGAATTATCTCGATTACTCCCCAATTTAAGGAGAGACAAAGGATAATACAAATTTCAAGCTTTATGTTTCTGGGAATTTTACCTCTAATACCACAGGACTAACTTATCTTCTCCATACACATTTATGCACACGTATGTGCTGATGAGGGAAGATAACTTTGACTGTCTCCTCTGCCGGGTCCCTTGTGACGTGGAAGGAGTGGCAGTTCAGGTGGAAGGAGCACTGGACTTTATGACACAGGATAACCCCTGAACTTTCCTTTACTCCTGTGTGGATTTTGAAGGGGGTTGCTCTTTACAGCACCCCTTCGGCACTGGCTGCAATTCCTTTTCTTCTTTTATTATACCTCCGTTCATATTCTTTCTTTCATCTTACTCTCCATCCTTTCCTAACAATTGTTTCAACAGTCTTTTCAGCTCTTAATTACCCCACAGAGTCCCAGCGGTTGGCCTCTGGCATAAGTTTTATATTCCACTTTCTCTCTCTCTCTCTCTCTCTCTCTTTCAATCAGATAGTGTTAGATTTATTAGATGTTTGCTCTAACCAGAAGTCTGGTCCTGCAAGCAACTTCAAAGGCAGGCGTAAAGACCCATTGCTGCTTCTGTGACTAGACCTGAAGATATTAATGTTCTCTGGTTCATGACCTTAAGACATCACATCCTAAGGGGTATTTGCCACCAACGGTGGGTAATCTACGCCTTGGAAGGCTTAAGTATGTAAAATCTTGTAGAACCTCGTTCTCTACCAGCTTAACACCTTTTGAAGAGCATCATAGCTCAATGCCACACACGCATATATATATATATATATATATATATATATATATATATATATTATATATATATATATGTGTGTTGTGTGTGTGTGTGTGTGTGTGTGTGTGTGTGTGTGTGTTCACCAAATACATTACAGCTTATAAAAAGGCACAAAAGAGCAAAAGAGGATTAGCTGTTTGGCCCACTATACTAAAATCACTTTTTTCGATGTAAGTTTTGCAGATTTTGGTATGAGCTCTTTATTACATCATCAGGGACCTATTGAATAATGAATAAATTACTAAAAAAAGTTACTGTAAAAACTTTTACACGATGATTCTTTTAGAAAACGTTTTTTCTACAAATTATCCACAATCATTATAGTGCGATCAATTAAAAATTAATTCCCCAAAATCCGTTAACAATTGGTTAGTTTTTTTTTTTACCACAGTGTCGCTTAAACCCCTTTTTTGTCCTTTATCGTGGTGTATAAGTATACTTGCCTTAAGTTTAACTATGGGACATATGTCGGATCTACGAGAAGGCTACTGAGGGTCAGAATCGACTCCCATCGGTGAATTAGCTTTCATACTGGTTGTAGGCTCTCCAATCCAGAACATTCTAATATCAGAACTCATTCCAAAATTTGTAAAACTTACATCGAAAGAAGTGATTTTAGTACAACAGGCCAAACAGCTAATCTTCACGAATTCCCAATACTCAAGTCATTGTTTATTAAACAACTAGTCCCACAGTTAAATACCCAAACCTCCTCTACTCAACTTTACCCGAGTTAGCTTTCTTTGTAAGCATTCTGACGTTTGCTCTCTCCACATAAGGTTGGTTAGC
>NC_087211.1:32775089-32782589 GCF_015104395.2 Macrobrachium nipponense
ATTTATTTCATGAAATTCATTTTCAAAGTTTTCTGAATCTTCTTCTGGGATCTTCTCATCTTCAGTAGAGGCAAACACCATTGCAGAAATCATAAGCTCTCTTTCAAGATCGGTTTCATTTGAATCATTATTTTCACAACTTTTCTCTTGACTGAACATTCCTTCCGACAAATTTGAAGAATCGCACTCCTTCATCGAGTTACAATTTTTTCCAGTTATAGAGTTTATTTTGCCAAGTAAATATGACCTTATTCTGCGTTTGACTTCATCTGGCGTAAGATGATCATAAGTTGCACCCATTGGTCTAAGACAGCCAAACATGTTTTCCAGTCCATCTTGGTTAAGTCTGGAGGTAATTATGTATGATACATCATATTTACTTTTATACATATGCAACCTTGGCAAGGATTTGCATGACACAATAAGTCCCTTTTGGAACTGATAGATCTTATTACTTTTGCAAACTCGTATTGTTTCAGCAGTACACTTCATATTGTCAAGGATTTTATTCTGTTCCGTCAGTTGCATCCCATAAGTATTTATAGATTTTTTTCTGTCATAAGGTACCCTTGAATTGAACACAACAAACCAGGAGTCGGCAAGCTTTATAAAGTCCCTTGTACTTTCCCAGGACATGCTCGTCAAAAGTCCCTGACTTCCTTAAAAATCTAAAGCTTTAGATGTTGTTTCCGAAAGAAGCTGCACTGCTTTCCTCACATTCATACGTCTGAATTTCATTGCTGGGGCTCGCGATCCAAGAAGTTGCTGCTGCAGGTCTCTTTTATATGCATTTTCTTCAAAATGTTTACTGCATATGCGATGAGCAGTAGGGTTAAAGTAGTCCTTTCTATTACAACGATGAACCCATTTCCGTCTTGTTTCCTCATCATGAGGGAATCGGAAAAAGGATACCTCCTCTTTTTTTCTACTATTTAAATAACAACCAAACACGGCGCAGTTGTTTGGCATTATTTAAATAATAATTTAGATTATATAAAAAATCAAAACTATGGTTGAATTCGAAGAATGTAAAAGTTAATCAATACAGAGATGACTGAAGTGACCTGTGATATACATTTGAATGAAACGGTAGCTGAGTGATTTCTCGCCCTGACCTGGCCTCCAGGTGATGCGGCTCTTGGGGGGATAAGCCGCAACCCCCCACAAATGACTCTACCTGACCATTCTATATACCTTGTATATACCTTGATCCCCACATTGTATACTGAGGGACGTGCAGTTTATAATACACACACACACACACACACACACATCACACACACACACACACACACACATATATATATATATATATATATTATATATATATATATATAATATATATATATATATATATAGTATACATAGTACATATACATATACATATAACATATATATATATATATATATATATATATATATATATATATATATATACATATACACACACACACACACACACACATATATATATATATATATATATATATATATATATATATATATATATATTTATATGTATGTATGTATATATATATATATACATATATATCTATATTATATATATATATATATATATATATATATATATATATATATATATATATATATATATATATATATATATATATATATATATATATGTGTGTGTGTGTGTGTGTGTGTATGTGTGTGTGTGTGTATATTATAAACTGCACGTCCCTCAGTATACAATGTGGGGATGTGACCTTCTGGCACTTCAAAATGGCCTTGTAAGGCAGAATAAGGTTTATAAAGAACAAAAATTTACAGCTGAAGACCGATATTACTAAAAGGGAGGAATTTACATAAACTCTGGACTTTAGTTTAAATGACCTATATTTACATCAAAATATTTTGTAGGTCCAGAAATTAATGGAAGGTGGTTGATTGTATGTCCACCGGAAACATGTGGCTGGGAAATGACCCAGACCCCAATTAATTTGCCCAGAGCAGGTTATTAAATGCAAGTGTGTGTTCCAAGGGTTCCCAATATTTCTGTCACAATCAGGCACGATATTTGTCTGGAAAGGGATTGCATTCTAGCATCAGTACTAAGGCGATGGACACGTGGGAAAACATTACAAAGGAATACTACATTGCTTGAGTAACTAGGAGAAATTACTCTCAGAGTATCTGGAAATCCTTGGTCTTGTTGCCTTCTCATCTGCTGATATTTCTGTGCACTATGGATGGTAAAAGAACTTTTGTGGGATCCCCAGAGGAGTAGGGATGCAAAAAAGGGGAAAGGGGAGCTCTGTAGGTGAGAGGTATCTTGGAAATCTGAGAAAGTTCTGAAAGCTTCTGAATGAGAGCTCCTGTGGCCCCATCCTTTAAAAATCTTGGCATCGATGTACTCCTCCCCCATTCAGGACACCTGGGGGGATTAATTCTAAGCAGCTAATGAGAGCAGAGATGATTTCGGGAGAATCGAGGTTTTCAGTTTAGAGGGACAAGTTGAGAATGAATGAAATTGTTTATAAAAGAGATATTACTTTTCCTTTGTCCTGGCTTAAAATCCTGAACACCTCCCCATTATAGGACATTTCAACCTTAGAGAGGTTGGAATGAACAAGACAAGCCAGAAACAAGGACAAATGACAAATATAAATCACTGAGCCTTCCATACTCCCTTGAGTGAACTTATAAAATAAATCAAAACTCTACAGATGATGTCTTTAAAAGTTGATTGTTTACCTGACATACAGAGAACTTAAAATAAACTAATTCTTGAGAAGTAATGAATAAAGTGTGACGTGGTTACAGATTAATAACTAACAATTTGCTATAGCACCACAAAGAGAAAGTCAAATTTTATTACTCTTAAACAACATCACACTAGGAATGACTGTTAAAATGAACAGCAAACAATGATTATATAAATTAACTTAACCTATAGGGTTAATAGTATACTTAATTCCATTATGCATAATACTGTCAGCGCAATATCTAAGGCAACACATGCTATTAGTTTGCCCTGATGGGATGATATGATGTGTTCATAGGGGTGTAAATAGCACTACGATTTCATTAAGTAACTTTGTCTCGTGCCATGAAGATGACGCATAATAGTATTAATTTCACCAAAGGGAACATCAGTGTAAAATAAACGGGATATAATTAATAAAGTAATTCTCTGTAGAAAGGATATAAAATTATACAGAAAGTAAGTTTCTCTAGAGACATTGTCAATTACACAAAAAGAAAAAAAGGTATATAAAGATTAGAGAGGAATATTAAATCAAAGATAATACCATACAATATATATATGAGCCAGACATTTGAAATAAAAATACAGTTATAGCATTTTTGCTGCCTAAAATTTTCCTTAGTCACATGAAATGCTGAGTGCCTAGAATAGGGCACTGTGCCAATTGTGGAACTTTTATGACAGTAGTTCCGAACAAAGTACTAATTTATAAGGCCAGAATAGATGGAGGATGGAATCTCTGCCTAAGCGGAGCGTACACTGGAAACAAATGCCTAAAGGCAATGATGAAGAGTGGAAAGGAAACTATGGAAGAGAAGATATAGACAGTACAAAAATAGAAAGTTACAAAAGGATAGGAAGGAAGTAAAAGTAGCAGAATCTGGCACTCTCCTCTGGATGAAGAGGGTCAGAATTCTCTATAAGATTGTGGCACTGTGCCAGGCCCTAGTGCGGAGAGACTATTGACTCTTGTAAGGTTTCTGAAAATCTTGATGCCCTTTTCCCTTCTTCCTTCGACCTCTCCGAGGTCAGTTTGCCGATGCCGTGGAGGACCTTGAAAGACTCTAGCCTCTTGAAGATGCCAAAGGGGCATCAGTTCCAGCTACTGTGACAACTAGGGCTCTGGAACTCGTCCCTGTGCCTAATGCTGTGCGGCTCAGTTCCCTGAGTTCTTCGGCATAATAGAAATTGGCAGTCATTACTCCGGGACTGGTTAGTTGCTAACAGAGGGGAAGTGGAGGAGGTAACGGTATTCACAATGGGTTTACAAGTCGAGATGACCAACTATGGGGCGGTTTGTGAGGCCACACCATTGGTGGAGTGTCCACTATGGTCATGGGTGTCCTGGAGGATTTCTATTGGAATCTTCCCCGACTGCCGGCATGGGTAGCAGGGCCAAGCCAGAGGAGGGAAAGCAACCAGGACTTAGAGCTCCGGGAGGAAGACTCAAGTCTTGCCTTGGCACTGGCATTGAGGCTGTTCCTGGCTTATTGAGAGGATTTGAATGTGGCTCAACATCCATGAGGGATGGAGCGTGACACTGCCAGGTACCTTTAAGTGGCACTGGCCATGCAGGGGTAGTTCTTGGAGGCCTGTGGAATGGATCTGGAGATATGTTAGGGCGGGGGCCCTTGTCCTAGCAGGATGTCATAATCTCCTGGATTATGGGTTGCTACTGCCATAGTACATATGTTAGAGTTGTGAGGTCATAGTAGGCAAGAAAATTTTTGGCATGGTTAAGGCTCTATCGTGATGAATTGGTGCCAATCAACCCGAGCTCCATAGGGAATTTTATCCTTTCGAATGATGGATATTTGCACACCAGTGTCATTGAAAGCTCAGGCCTGGTGGGCAGGATAGCGGCCTCTGGGAGGTGTAACAAATATAGGGCCCTGAGCAAGAGGACTTAGAGCTGAAGGATTCGCAATGGCAGTAACAGGAGCTTTCTTTGGGCATCCCACCCAAGCAGCAGTGTGCCCATGCACATTGCATGAGTCACAGAAACTCTTGCTAAAATCAGGCTTGGGTCTGTTGTTTTGGTTCCAATGGCAGTTATTCTTATTATTATGATGATGGGGCACTCCATTCTGAGGAGTTGCAGCAGTTTGCTGAGGAGGATCCACCTCTGAGAGGCACTGCTCTGTGGCATGCACTTTTTTATTACAACACCCACACACAGGTTTCCATGATGGGTTATTGGGGCGCTGAGTAAGCCGAGAGATGGAGAGCAGGGCAAATTTTCTTTTTCAAAGAGCTTTGCAGCAAATGGTGGGTCCCGTAGGCGTCCGCCCAGCTGCAGCACTCCAAAATAGTTTTAGGAGCCTGGTCCACCAAGTGGGTGGCAAGATCAGGGTGAGCATAGGACAGGAAGTCCTCTAAATGAAAAAGTTCTAAGACCTCCTCAACAGATGTTGCATTGGAGTCCTTCTTCCACCTATAGAGTGCTGTTGTCTTCTTGGCTACCCACTCTGTCCATATTTGGTTAGCCTCCTTGGGCATGCTCCTCCACTTCTGCCTCCATTGGTCTGGGGTTTGCTAATAAGCCCCAAGGATTGCCTCTCGGACATGGGGGAGATCTTGTCGCTCATTCAGGTGGAGGGACTCGAATGCAGTCCGCCCTTTGCCAACAAGATGCTTGCCA
Source organism: Macrobrachium nipponense (assembly GCF_015104395.2). Classification (NCBI taxonomy): domain Eukaryota; kingdom Metazoa; phylum Arthropoda; class Malacostraca; order Decapoda; family Palaemonidae; genus Macrobrachium; species Macrobrachium nipponense. The sequence goes on from NC_087211.1 coordinate 32,780,459, forward strand.
AAGAGGAGGACAACTTCTTGCGGGGTCGGATTGAAGTTCTCAAACACCTGATCGAGCCAAGTGTCAGGTTTGCTATCGTCTGAAGTCCCATGCTGTGGAGGTGAGAATGTGAAGGAAGGGGGCAGAGGGGCTTGGAACTCGGGGGTGCCAGAGTGGTACCCTGGACTGCCATAGTCAGTTGATGTGCTCTCTCTGCAGCTTCTCTTCTCTCTTGGGCTTCTCTCTCTGCAACTTCCCTTCTCTCCTGGGCTTCTCTTTCTTTCTCTCTTTCAAGTGCTTGGAATTCTCTCTCAGCTGCTTCTCTTCTCTCTTGTGCTTCTCTCTCCTTGTCCCTTTTTGCTTCCTGGAATGCTCTTTTGTCTGTCTTACCCTTTCAATGCTAGTAATGCTCAGAAGTCGTATTTTATGCTAGCATCATAAACAACTAAAAGGGAAGAGGAAGAACCAAAATAGAAATTCTCTCACTGCTGCATAACTACCAACTCCACAGAACTCTCGTTATACCATACCCTTTTTGCAACTCTATTATCCCTTGCGAAACTAAGATCTACCAATTCTAACTAGCCAATTTAAATCCATGGAGAATTTGGCCTTCACATGGGCCGACAAGACGGAAGGGGAGGGAATTGACAGGATTCACACATATTTCTTAATCCAAGGCCGAATTATGGGAATTTAGGGGGATGCTGAGACAGAAAAACCAACTTGTGTCTTGAAATAGGTTAGCTGGGTCGAGCACGACCCGAGGAGTGTTTAAAAAAACATGTTTTTTCCCCATAAATCATCGTCTATCTTGAATCTGGGTGTGATCGACCTGCAAGAGGATAGCAGAACACACACTACAATCATGTCAAAACCTGCGTTTGCCTTGCCTTTGTCCTTTCCCCTTTTCTGAGTAATAGTTTGTTTTGAACATGTGTGAGATGCAAAGGCAAAGTTATCAAATAGTGATTTCCTGTCTAATACTGTTGACTCTGGGATAGTTTTATATTGTTGGAAACTGTAGGTAGATGGTGTGTGTACATTATGCTTGCCATTGGTTGAGGCTGAAATTTCCTTTGAATGCCAATTTCTCAGTTTTTGCATTTTTTTTTTTTTGCATTTTTCATCAACAATGGCCAGCAGGCAGTATTCTCATGGCATGGATGTCATCAACTTACTTCTAATGGAATTATAAAGTAATGATGATAATTTAGAGGTTGCTGACACCTCTATGGCAAAAATCTCAAGTTTGTGAGGCGAAAGTAATGACCTTGAAATGAATACGACACAAGAGGGGGAGAGAAGGAGTAGGAAGTAGTGGGTCTCTGCCTTTCGTGGTGACAGATTACATCAGCTTATGTCAATAAATCATGACACACTGTAGCAGAGAGAGAGAAGAGAGACAGACAGACAGACAGACAGACAGAACAGGACAGACATGAGAGAGGAGAGAGACGACAGAGAGAGAGAGGGAGAGACAGAGACAGAGACAGAGACAGAGAATAACATTTCTGATAAGACAGTAAATTACATCTTAGTGCAGATGTTTTTACACAATTCCGTTCTAGGATAATATGAATTCATTCTATAAAAAAATTAGCCATTTCCTATTTCATTTAGGTACCAAAAAAAAAAAAAAATCGTGAAATTTTGACAATTTCTTTGGCCAAAAAAAACACCCTTTTTTTCTCTTTTCTGATTTTGACCTCTATGGGTCCGACACCATTTCTGGAAGTCACATATTGTAAATAGTAGTTTTAAAAAGGATTCCCTCAATTTTTGTTTGTATATAACGCATTTTGTATTTTTTGTAAATATTTTCGTAAATTATTTTTTTGTATATATTCATTTTTTGAATATATTTGTAATAAATATTTAATTTGTAGATGGGTATGATTTATCTTCTCAGTAGTGTTCGGCAATGGTAAAAATGATTTCAGAAATTAAAATGTACAGCATAGCTACAGTTTCTTAATTTTCACAAATTTTTTGGGGCGCTCGGGTCGAGCTCAACCCCACAAACCTTCAAAAGGGGCACCAAAACAACAAAACCTATTCAGGGTTAAGCCCTTATTATTTCTCTCTACACAGAATGTACAGAATGAAAGCACTGATCTTTAATTTTCTTTGTCACTAATTCTAATGTTAA
>NC_087211.1:32788985-32811485 GCF_015104395.2 Macrobrachium nipponense
GCACTGGAACTTCACTGAATTTCCTAGCCTATATCAGTTACTGCGACAAAAAATAATTACAGCGATGTACTGCGCCAAATGTATGATCTCCACTATATACAATGAGGATACCGTTTCGTAACTCCTACAAAGATCACAAATCTTCGATGGCTCGTGCAGAGTCGTCTCAGGATAGATCCTGGTGTTAAGCAGATGGATCTACCATACATTCATAAACGTTTCTTTGAAGCACTTACATGGAAAACATATGGTAATTAAGGTTCCGGGAACACAGAAGGTAGTTATCGTTTCCCAACAGGACGAAGATGAAGGGGACGAGTTTTTCAACTGCGAACATTACACTCTTCTGGTGATTATTGTCACGATGTGTCTAATTATAGGCATGACACTCGCATGCAAACGTTGTGGAAAACTATAACCAGCACCAGAGATTTCCGTAGCAGTAACACAGTGTGGCAGAATAAATTTATGAGGAACTTTATTGCACGTTCCGATTCCAGTTCGTGCTAGGCGGCACGAAAGGGCAGTGGCCGAGCCGTGTCCTAAACAGCTCCATCAGGACAATTGTATATATTATAGGGAGCATTAAAACTATGTCAAGCAAAGGTGACGAAATTCTTCGACAGTGTTGTTGGAGTGTTTAAGAGATCTCCAGGTGGGGTAAACACCTGTCACCACATCCTGAAATGTTGATAAACAGGAACGTTCCCGAAAAACTAGACAATGTGGGTGACAAGTATGGAGGAGCACAAGCTGACTCTTTGGGAGGTGTCATGTGATTCATACATTCACAAGAAAGTGTCAGGAAAGAAGCTTCTAGAACAATTGGTTTCGTGCATATATGTGTATATCTAAAGAGGTCTCGAGGGGGAAATATAATGAGATATCCAGACTAAGGTAGATTATTGTGGCAGTTGAGATTTTGTGGAACTGCTGCCAGTAGGAATGTGTGTAGCTTGCGAGCAAAAGATGACATATTAATGATCGAGTGATGGGCCTTTTTTTTTTTTTTTTTTTTTTTTAAGAATTTCCTTTGAACATGTTTTTATTGAACATTTTCCATTTGCACTGTGTGAAGCCCATAATTCTGTGGTGTGATAGGAAAACGAGTTTTCCGGTTTTTTTTTTATTACACTGTTTTTTCCATATGCAGGCAATTCTTTTTATGATTTTCTAAAAGAAGTGAACTTTGTTTATTCCTCAAATATTTATGTAACGGGTCACGTGATATGGGAATTACTGACAGATAGCTATGACTTCGGTCATGCAGACTGTGACAATTTTATGGGGAAAATTAATATTAGATAAGGACAGACATGGCCTTAATTTCTTTAATTCCTTTTTTTCATGTTAAGTTTGGGAATGAAACTTGCATTCTTTGATAGTTCATGAGTTTCGTGAACCTTAGTTAGTTGATACTGAAGCTATTAATAGAGGAAACTACCAGAAGAAGAAGAAGCGTCGAAGTGTAAACACGGCTGTGATTGTATTCCGTGTTTTTTTTTTTCAAGCCTTTCCCTGTCTTTTGATGGTTTCCTAGTGGTGTAGAGTTGCTACAGGGATCATAAAGGTACAAGGAACCAATAACTGTAGAGTTTATAGTTGTGTTTAGACTTAGTTGCCTTTTGAGGATAAAAAGTGAATGAGTGGTCTTCCGTCACTCATCGCCGGAAAGGCTGCATGCCCCGAGGCTGAGTGACGTAAGCCGTGAGACCGCCCAACGATGACGTCACGATTCTCTCCTCAAATCAGGAGAAAGGACTCCATTGGTTTGATTTTTTCAAGCAAACCTGACAATTAAACAGTTTATAGTGTAAGGTTTGAGATTCTTGGAATTGAAACTTGCGACTTGATAGGATTCCAGTTGATGCCTAGGAATAATTTATTATGAAATTTAGCTCGTGCATTATATATGAAAAGTTCATCAGTGAATACGATGAGAAGGAACTCCAGATCGGCCATGGGATTACTGTGAAAATAGTGAACATGGGAGCAAGCTACTCCTTTGTATCTATCAATCAGATACGCACCTTTTTACATGGACAACCAGAAGATAGAATCCGTCCTTGAAGGATATGGAAAGGTAATATGGATAAGGAATAACCAACACACGCTAGGAAAAGGAAACGGTTTATTGAATGGGATAAGAACAGCAAAAATGGAAAACAAGAATAACATTCCATCGTCTATTAGGATAGCAGGACATTCGGTGTCCTTCATGTACAGCGGACAGAGCAGAACCCGCTATAAATGTGAAAGTGAAGATCATCTAGTGGAAAACTGTGTTACAGAGTAGACATTAAGGGAGGAATTGACGGATAAGGAAACGCACTTCCCGGAAATAGGAAAATGGAACAGAAAAGCGAAGGAGAATCCAGGACTTAGCGTAAAGGATCAAACTCAAGATTGCACTGGCGATAATGAAAAACATTTAAAATTGAACCAAGATAAAGAAATTCAAAATGCTGAAGATGTCACAGATGCTAACTCAAAATATTTAATTGATAAAGACAATGTCTACGTATATAAATGAATCCGATAATGAAGACATGCAGATAAGTGAGTCCGATAATGAAGATGTAACTGTATCTGAATATGGGATACAAAACAACATTGTAAAGGAAAAAGAAACCGAGAAGTCTGATAAAACGGGAATAGAAACAATTGTGGAGATTCATCGTGAGCGAAATGATACGGAACTGTCAAGTATGGAAGCAGAAGCAGTAAGGAAAACCAGTCATGAGGAAGTGATCAAGAATAATTTCGACGAAAATATGACAACTAAATACAACGATATAGCAGGAGACATGTTGACCGATGAGAGCCTGAAAATGGAAATGATGAACGAAGCTGATGATGTTGAGAAGCGGATTGAGGATTTTAGTCAAAAAGAACAAAGTGAAGATAGGAATGCTGAAAAGTGGAAAGTACATGTGGAAAATAATGGGAAAATGGTTATATCAAAAAGTAAAGACAGTAATGACAAGATGCATAGAAATGATGAGGGAAATTTGAAGGATGATCGTGAAAGAAAACGACGAAAGGTGAACAGTAAAAATACAAGCTCGTAATGGATAAGTGGGTGGTTAACCTCTTTATGATCATGGCACTGACGGTAGCCAACTTAAACGTAAATGGACTTAATGTAGTTAACGAACAGATGTGCGTTGACTCTCTCATGAGATTTCACAGAATTGATGTATGATGTTGCAGGAGCATAATATTAAAAATGTCAAAGACTTGATTTACCAATCTAATGATTATGATGTCTTTATTAACTGTTGTACTAATTTCAAAGGTGGAACTGCGATATATTTTAGAAAGTGTCTTAGCATTAAGGTCTTGAATCAGGAAATTGATGGAGAGGGGCAAGTAATTAGTATTAAGATTGAGTTTAATGGTATAATCATTCCTCTGCTGAACTTGTACCTCCATCAGGAACAAACAAAATACCAGAACGAGAAGAATTCTTTCGAAATAAATTGTTATTTTATTTAAGGAATAACAGTGAAAACTTAATATTAGGTGGAGATTTTAACTGTGACCTCTCTTCGAGACAGTATTTCAGAAAATGTTTATTTACAGTCAAAAGCTCTAAGGAACTTGATAAAGCATGTAGGATTGAAAGACATAACCATATGCTGTCACACGTTACCTGAATGTACTTTTGTTAAAAATAACTACGGGTGAAAAATAGACAGAGTATATGTTAAAAGGCAATTTAACCATATAAAGTCATGGGAAACAATACCTATCAGCTGCTCAGATCACAGCATGGTTTTAGTTAAATTTAATGTACAAATTGTAAAGTTTGGTAGAGGTTTTCGAGGCTTAACACAAAAGTTTTGAGCTTTAAAGAAACTGAGGAGAATTTCAGTGTAGTTTGGAGTCATATTGTGGTTAGAAAAGGAACTGTTGATAATTTGCTATCATGGTGGGATTTTGCAAAAATGGAATGTAAAAGGTTTTTTTTATAAGAATGTCGAAAATTATGTCGCAAGAAAAATATGGACTTCTAAATATGTTGCAGGGAAGACTGAAACAATTGTATGCAATAGCTAATGCTGGTGGAATTAACTTTGAAGAAATAAGGGTGATTAAAGACAAAGGGAATGACATACAGAATGAGTTTTGTGAGGGCATTAAACTACGAGCAAAACTAAAAGACAGGGTAGAAGGTGAAAAGGTATCAGCATACTTGTTAGGAAGAGAGAAGGATAGGAGCTCGGGTATTTTTAGAGTTAAAACAGATAAAGGAGTTCTCATTAATACTGGCAGTATTATTTCCTTTTTTAAAAGTTATTACAAAGAGTTATACGATAACGTTAATGTTGATAAAATTCAACAAGAGGAATTACTTAAAATGTGCAAGAATAAATTGGATAATGATGATGTAGATATGTTATCAAAGGAAATTGAAGAAGAAATATGGGCAGGCAATAAGGGCTTAAGCATTGGAAAGTCACCAGGAATGGACGGCCTTCCTACTGAATTTTACAAAAGGTTTTGGACACTGTTGAAACCACTTCACACAAGTAATTAGGTACGCTCTGAAGGAGGATTTGAGTAGTTCTTAGCATGAAGGCATTCTTAAGCTTATACCAAAGGGTGGGGACGTAGAACTAGCAGAGAACGAAATGGAGGCCCATATCTCTTCTTAACGTAGATTATAAAATATGTGCAAAAAATTTTATCTAATCGTATGAAATTGGTAATGTATAAGTATTGTGGTGTAAATGGAAGGTCAATTATCGACTGTAATGATATGATAAGAGATGTAGTGTATTATTCATCCGAAATTCATTGAAAACTTGGCTCTTTTAAACCTTGATTGGTCAAGGGCTTTTGACAGGGTGGATACGAAGATCTTATGGAGAATTATGAATTGCTTTGGATTTCCCGACTCCTTTATCAAATGGTTAAAGGTGTTATATAAAAAACAGTCATAGCTATTTATGCATCAATGGAGTAATTAGCTCTTCGTTTGAAATAAATAGGTCTGTTAGACAGGGATGTTCCTTGTCCATGCTTTTGTTTTTAATATTTCAAGAGCCCTTATACTTAACTATTAAAGGTAATAAACAAGTTATTCCTCCTCCACTACCAAATAAAAAATGTATCAAGCTTCAAGGGTTTGCAGATGATTCAACAATTTTCATCACCGCTGAGAAATCTCTGCAAGTTGTTTATAAAGAGATAGAAAGGTTTGAAAAAGCTACAGGAGCATAACTAAACATCGATAAAACAAAACAAAATTTTAAGAATTGGAAACTGGGAAAATAAACTGTCTTGGGCCTACTGACAGGGGTAAAAAGGGTTTTTTTTTGTGTAAAGAAAACTAAATATTTTAGGGATTGAATATAGTGGAAATTATGAAGAATCTTGCACACAAAATTGGGAAAACAGAATAAACAAGATCAGCAGAATATCATCCATGTCAGAACAGAATATTCACCCTATATCAAAAGGGTATTATTATCAATTCCTTGATACTCTCAAAAGTATGGTATTTGGCTCACACATTTCCATTGTCTAAACGAGAGGCAGCCATAAATTCTTGTATTTTTAGATTTCATTGGCATAGAAAGTACCAGCCTATTAAAAGAACAACACTTTGTTTACCCAGGGAAGAAGGGGGACTGGGGATTACTGATGTTTATCACCAGGCTTTATCTATTTATGTTGTACTGTTTAAAAGAGCTAACAAATGATTCATGCCTGCTGTTTTATTATTGTAGTATAAGAAGACTAAGTCATATGATGAATACGATTGATAAAAAAGATGTATCGTATATTTCTAGTCCATACTATACTGTAGCGATAGAGGCAATTAGAAAGGTGTTTCGTTGTAAAAATTTCCCTTTGTTGACGAGTAAAGTAATTTATGATTGTATCCGTTCAAATTGTGAGGCTATGACAGGGAGTAACTACCCATTGTTTAACTGGAAAAGCATTTGGAATAATGTAAACAATAGACATATAGGATTACGAGAGAGATAATTTTTTTATAGATACTTGCATGAGACTCTAGCAACTAACCAAAGATTAAGGATGCTAAAGATAAGGCGGATGGTTCTTGTGACAGATGTGGCGAGGAAGAAAATTCCAATCCATATATTTTATTGATGTACTTATATTAAAGATATATAAAAATTTTAAAAATATTCTGATCAATATATGTAGTATTGAGAAAAATAGTTTCTTATGAATTTTAATGTTAGATTTTAATTTTAAAACAACAAAGTGTAATAATGTTGCATTAGTTTTAATTGTTGATTACTTGTATGTCTTAGGGGTGAGCAAGAAAAAGAAATATGATCTTAGACAAATTATAAACTTTTTAAAGAGTAAGTTTAAATATACTAGATGGTTACTTGAACGTTTGTTAAGTGAAAGAATGCTGAACTGTTTTAATAGAAAATATGTCAATTATGATTTCAATTAACTTATCTGTAGGTTTGTATATATTATTATATAAGTTGGCAGGAAGATACCAAAAAAAATATGGTATCAGAAAAAGGACTTCATTTGCGAATGGTTTTGTTTAAGTTTATTACTTTTTATAGTCTATTAAGAATGTAAGTTTGAGAATCTGACTAAATATAAATGTATATATCTAAAATATGTTTAAAATCTGATTATATTGTAGTTTATTTGATAATAAAAGAAACAAAAATTTTCTCAGCGCAGGGGTTAGATAATATATGATTGTTGGTTTGACCGTCCCAATTTACCTCTGCTATTAAATGAACAGTTAGTGCAACGTCAAAAAAAAAAAAAAAAAAAAAAAAAAAAAAAAAAAAACAACTATGGAGCATGAAACTTGCATGCTAGCGTTGCGGCAAACTGTAACCAGCACCAGAGATTTCCGTAGCAGTAACACAGTGTGGCAGAATAAATTTATGAGGAACTTTATTGCACGTTCCGAGTCCAGTTCGTGCTAGGCAGCACGAAAGGTCAGTGGCCGAACTGTTCCTAAACAGTTCCATCAGGACAATTGTATATATTATAGAGAGCATTAAAACTATGTCAAGCATAGGTTGACGAAATTCTTCGACAGTGTTGTTGGAGTGTTTAAGAGATCTCCAGGTGGGGTAAACACCTGTCACCTCATTCTGAAATGTTGATAAACAGGAACGTTCCCGAAAAACAAGACAATGTGGGTGACAAGTATGGAGGCGCACAAGCTGACTCTTTGGGAGGTGTCGTGTGATTCATACATCACAAGGAAGTGACAGGAAAGAAGCTTCTAGAACAATTGGTTTCGTACATATATGTGTATATCTAAAGAGGTCTCGAGGGGGAAATATAATGAGATATCAAGACTAAGGTAGATTATTCTGGCAGTTGAGATTTTGTGGAACTGCTGCCGTAGGAAGGTGCGTAGCTTGCGAGCAAAAGATGACATATTAGTGATTGAGTGATGGGCCATTTTTTTTTTTCTCTTTTTTTAGAATTTCCATTGAACATGTTTTTATTGTACATTTTCCATTTGCACTGTGTGAAGCCCATAATTCTGTGGTGTGATAGGAAAACGAGTTTTCCGGTTTTTTTTTTATTTCCAATTTATTACACTATGTTTTTCCATATGCATGCAATTCTTTTAGGATTTTCTAAAGAAGTGAACTTTGTTATTCCTCAAATGTTTATGTAACGGGTCACGTGATATGGGAATTACTGACAGATAGCTATGACTTCGGTCATGGCAGATTGTGACAATTTTATGGGGAAAATTAATATTAGATAAGGACAGACATGGCCTTAATTTCTTTAATTCCTTTTTTCATGTTAAGTTTGGGAATGAAACTTGCATTCTTTGATAGTTCATGAGTTTCGTGAACCTTAGTTAGTTGATACTGAAGCTATTAATAGAGGAAACTAACGTAAGTATGCCAAGTGGTGATTTTCACAAAGGTAGGTGTCCTGTTTCTTTAATTAATCCTTGAGGCTTGACAATAGAAGAAGAGGTGGTAGGGTAAGATACACAAAGCGCGTGGCGCGCACACACACACATACACACATATAACTCTTCTGTTAAAACAGGATACATCTCGAGTATAAAGGCCTCATTAAAGCACTCTCTTTTTGTTTTTAGGTTAAGGACTATATTTCGGTGGTATGACTACCACCCTTATCAAGCAGTGTTTTAATGGCTCTTTTATCTATCATCTATCTATCATCTATCTATATATATTATTAACAAATGTAATAGTAAAACCCCGACGCTCTTTTAATTTCTTTATTTCTTCACAATATTTGGATGCACTTATCACTGTGAGGCCTTCATATCCAAATGAGAAACCAACTGAAGATATCCTATTTAAAAAAATACATTAGAACAAACACATATAGCTTCTATCAGGTACTCCAACGCACTCAGGAACTGTTTTGCTGAATTACCTATCAATCAATTTAATGGTCATTTCGACTAGAATTAAGCTTTAAACAGCGAGTGTAAAAATACATTAGTTCTCCACAAAGGAACTTGGTAATAAAATACATTGATGATGATAGTTAATTTCTCGTTCAATGACTGCCTCAGCTATCTGCCATTAGATCATTTTAATGGCCGTTGAGGGACTATCGCAACAATCTAAAACAAGACCTAATGCTTCGCTCATAAATCTGAATGAAGCAATACTTTAATCATTTGATTGCATAGTGTTATACTACTTTAATGATGCATTTATTACAAGACACATTGGAATATAGCTTCACAGAGAGAATTATCTCGATTACTCCCCAATTTGAGGAGAGACAAAGGATAATACAAATTTCAAGCTTTAAGTTTCTGGGAATTTTACTTCTAATACCACAGGACTAACTTATCTTCTCCATACACATTTATGCACACGTATGTGCTGATGAGGGTAGATAACTTTGACTGTCTCCTCTGCCGGGTCCCTTGTGACGTGGAAGGAGTGGCAGGTTCAGGTGGAAGGAGCACTGGACTTTATGACACAGGATAACCCCTGAACTTTCCGTTACTCCTGTGTGGATTTTGAAGGGGGTTGCTCTTTACAGCAACCCTTCGGCACTGGCTGCAATTCATTTTCTTCTTTTATTATACCTCCGTTCATATTCTTTCTTACATCTTACTTTCCATCCTTTCCTAACAAGTGTTTCAACAGTCTTTTCAGCTCTTAATTACCCCACAGAGTCCCAGCGGTTGGCCTCTGGCATAAGTTTTATATTCCACTTTCTCTCTCTCTCTCTCTCTCTCTCTCTTTTCCAATCAGATAGTGTTAGATTTATTAGATGTTTGCTCTAACCAGACGTCTGGCCCTGCAAGCAACTTCAAAGGCAGGCGTAAAGACCCATTGCTGCTTCTATGACTAGGCCTGAAGATATGAATGTTCCCTGGTTCATGACCTTAAGACATCACATCCTAAGGGGTATTTGCCACCAACGGTGGGTAATCTACGCCTTGGAAGGCTTAAGTATGTAAAATCTTGTAGAACCTCGTTCTCTACCAGCTCATCACCTTTTGAAGAGCAATCATAGCTCAATGCCACACAGCATATATATATATTATATATATATATATATATATATATATATATATATATATTATATATATATATATATATATATATATATATATATATATATATATGTTCACCAAATACATTACAGCTTATAAAAAGGCACAAAAGAACAAAAGAGGATTAGCTGTTTGGCCCATTATACTAAAGTCACTTTTTTCGATGTAAGTTTTGCAGATTTTGGTAGGTTTATGAGCTCTTTATTACATCATCAGGGACCTGTTGAATAATGAATATGTTACTAAAAAAAAAGTTACTGTAAAAAATTTTTACACGATGATTCTTTTAGAAAACGTTTTTTCTACAAATTAGCCACAATCATTATAGTGCGATCAATTTGAAATTAATTCCCAAAAACTCCGTTAACAATTGGTTAGTTTTTTTTACCACAGTGTCGCTTAAACCCATTTTGTCCTTTATCGTGGTGTATAAGTATACTTGCCTTAAGTGTAACTATGGGACATATGTCGGATCCACGAGGAGGTTACTGAGGATCAGAATCGACTCCCATCGGTGAATTAACTTTCATACTGGTTGTAGGCTCTCCAATCCAGAACATTCTAATATCAGAACTCATTCCAAAATCTGTAAAACTTACATCGAAAGAAGTGATTTTTGTATAATAGGCCAAACAGCTAATCCTCATGAATTGCCTATAATCGAGACATTGTTTATTAAACAACTGGTCCCACAGTTAAATACCCAAACCTCCTTACTCAACTTATCTGAGTTAACTTTCTTTGTAAGCATTCTGACGTTTGTACTCTCCACATAATGTTGGTTAGCGGTCTTTGGTTCTTTTGTTCTTTTGAGTCTATTTGGTGAATTTTAATTTTCTTATGATTTTTTAAGCTTTTACAGTAACCTTTTTAGTAATTTATTCATTATTCAACTGATCCCTGACGACGTAATAAAGAAATTATTACGAAACGTCGGAAATAAAGAAATATGTTGTAGTTACTTGGTTTCCTGGTCCACCCTCACACTGATGTGTAGTATGTATATACTCCTCCCCTCTCTCCCTGTCCCTTTTTATACGTGCGCACGTATGGCAGTTTGCGTGTTGGATTACAACATTCCGAAAAGAAATAAAACTAGTGTTTTCTAGATCGCGTTGGATCGTATTCCTCTGGCGTGAAAATAAAAAGCCAGAATATGAATAGTTCACGATTATGGGCGAAGATGAGAGGAAGGGAAATTGACTCGGTGTGTCAAATTTCTTTGCCTGGCCTTTGGGAGTGAGATTAGACGAAATGAAAGAGAGAGAGAGAGAGTAACATGACTGTGAATACTACTCTTACCTGCTAAGTGTGCGTGTGTGTGTGTATGTTTTCAAATGCGGCTGCTATTATTACTATTATCATATGCGCCGTTTAAGCTATATCCTATGGTTATGAACATCCACGCTTCTACTTGCCATCGTTGAAGGCAAGGGCCATCCTCTCTCATCCCTGGCCTTTCTATAAATAGATATGCAAAATGCAGAGCCCATGGTTCATATTCACTTGACTTCGCTTTTAGGGCAAAACCCCTTGATGCCACCTTAACCTCTATTGCAATACATCAATTTTGCCCGTATGAGTAGACTATTAATAACAGTGAGATGGAAGAGGTCTTACATTTTATTTTAACTTATTCTTTGTAATTGGTGTCTTCCTTTCTTACTTTTTTTATCTCTTATTTCTTCCGTTATTCACTTATAATAAATCTTTCATCTATTTAATTTACAACAAATAGACTAATAGCTTACAGTGCAACACACCGAAAGCAACAACGGATATGGTCAGGTCATTTCTCTTATTCTTAGAGATTTCGTTCACACCGATTGAAGTGGAGCTACTGTGCATTGAATCGGAGAGCCTAAGCAATATTAATTAAGATTAATAAGTTTATAAGTTGGCAGATTAATTACCAAGCTACGGCAGGAGTTTCTTTTTCAGTTTAGGCGGCAAATATGGAATAACGCCTAATGCACCATAAAACAGCAAATTTCTCCCATAGGACTTGATTTTAAGGGTGACTGACATTGATACGCCGTATTTCTAATTTTCAAATAGAAATCACACGAATCACAAAGAATAAACATAAGCCTAGATTTAAGAAAGAGACAAACGAAAATGAAAATTTTTAGTTTTGAGGCTTTTAAAGGCTACGTATCCTAAGCTATTGACAATGAATATAAGCATAAATTTTGTTTAGTAAAATAGGTAACAATTATTATTAATATAATTATTTCATTAGGTGAAAACTATTCATCTAAAACAAGCACACAGGGTCCAGTGACTTGAAATTCAAGCTTCCAAAGAATGTTGGTTTCAACCTCCCACTGCAGACCCCACACTGCAGAAGTAACTGATCATGATGCAAAGCCAGTGATTTTCCATCGCCCTGGGGTGACGTGAACCCGTGAAAACAGTTTGGGATTACGACTTTAACAACTATACCAGCGGACCAGCGTCAATGAAGTAGAGTTTGACATAAAAAATTTAAAAAAAACAAGTTTCAAATTCAAAGACTATGGCTATCACGTTTATTTGGGAAGTGCATCAAGATCATCGCCTCCACCCTCCCCCACCAAAAAAAGTAATACTCATATTTACTGGAATAGGGAACGCATTTAACGATGAGAGAAATTTAAACTTGCAAACACACACACGTACATGCACTTGGATGTGCATGAGTGTATGTGTTTTTATGTATATGTATATGTATAACATATATATATAAAATATATATATATAATATATATATATATATGTGTGTGTGTGTGTGTGTGTGTGTATATATATATATACAGCAGTACCTCGAGATACTAAATTAATCCGTTCCGAGGCGCCTTTCGTATCATGAGTTTTTTCGTATCTTGGACCACATTTTACATGTAAAATGGCTGATCCGTTCCAAGCCCTCCAAAAACACCCCAGTAAATTTCATAATATAAAGCTAAATTGACCTATAAACAATGAAATACTACAACAATTTGGACCATTCAAAACCTAAATTAAGAATAAAAATGCAAAACTGTAAATAAAGTGTATATTAGTGTACAAGAAATATTATTACTGTAACGTAAAATGTGGAAGCTTACCCTTTCGAGTGAGGCTATCTCCGAAAGTGGCGGCAGAGGAGGAGGAGGACAAAACGGCAGATACGTACACTTAACTTTACGAAACACATAAAAAATGTCAGAAAAACAAACTAAACTTTACAAAACACATTAACAAAACTGTAACACTTAACTTTACAAAAAACTTAAAATAAAATTTATTTTGTCTTTTTTTGATTTGTTTTTACATTTCTTTTTACTTTTTATACTTTACGTAATTTCAATTTCTTCACCACGAATGGATGCCAGTCCGTTTACGGAATTTTTCGAACCACCATGAGAGGCCTTGAACTCTGGGGTTGCCGTTGATGTCCCCTCTGCCGTCGTCTTCGGCTTGGGCAATCAAATCGCCGAAAATAGCGCTGGCTGTCTGGCAGATTGCCGTCTCGGTTATCGTATCGCCATTGATTTCTTTGTCCTCGATCCATACAAGAAGCAGCCTTTCCATTTCATTATGCACATGGCTCCTCTTGTTGGACAAAATAGTCACGCCCTTAGAAGGTGTAGCTGCTTTGATGGCTTCCTCTGCTTAAGGATGGTTGCCTATCGTCGACGGATTTCTGCCGTATTCCTTAGCGATCACACTCAACCGCAAGCCAGCTTCATACTTTTTTATTATCTCCACCTTTGTCTCCATAGAAAGCATTCTCTTCTCTCTGTGAACTTCAGCAACTTTCTTGCGACCCATGACTATATGTACTGTACGTAATTAAGTTACGTATGTAGTATGTATACTAATTAGGTTCTCACAACACGATAAAGTAGCACAACGAAATCACTAACGAATTTATGATACAAAACGAAATCGTTGGACCGAACGAATGCCGCATGTGTACAATAAAAGTGGCCGAGCGAAGGAACGCCACCACGTAAGATGCATGATGGGAGGGATGCTGTCCAATAGGAGAGAAGGATCTCATGGCTTGGCTAGCATCAGGAACCATTGGGAGAGCAGGAGGATTGTGGCGAGTCTACTAGAACTGAAATGGCAGCGCGCGGTGCAAGTTTCAAATTGTTATCGGGCGAATCTCGGACTTTCAGAAACCTTTCGTATCTTGAAAACTTTTCGTATGTAGAGCAGTAAAAATTTTCGTGTCAGCTTTTGTATCTCGAGTTTTTCGTAAGTTGATGCCCTTTCGTATCTCGAGGTACCACTATGCATATATATATAATATCATATATATCTATATATATATAATTATATATGCATAGTGGTACCTCGAGATACGAAAGGCTCAACTTACGAAAAAACTCGAGATACAAAAGCTGACACGAAAATTTTTACTGCTCTACATACGAAAAGTTTTCAAGATACGAAAGGTTTCTGAAAGTCCGAGATTCGCCCGATAACAATTTTGAAACTTGCACCGCGCGCTGCCATCTTAGTTCTAGTAGACTCGCCACAATCCTCCTGCTCTCCCAATGGTTCCTGATGCTAGCCAAAGCCATGAGATCGTTCTCTCCTATTGGACAGCATCCCTCCCATCATGCATCTTACGTGGTGGCGTTCCTTCGCTCGGCCACTTTATTGTACACATGCGGCATTCGTTCGTCCCAACGATTTTCGTTTTGATTTCATAATTCGTTTAGTGATTTTACTTCACTGTGGATTGTATCCCCATATATATATATATATATATACATATAATATATATATATATATATATATATATATATATATATATATATATATATAATATATGTATATATATATATATATGGGGATACAATCCACAGTGAAGTAAAAATCCTCTTGTAGTTTAAAATATATATATCTTGTACAGGATTAAAGCTTTCGACCATCAACTGTGGCCTTGTTCACTAAAGTGTGATATGTCACCTCAAGGAACTAACAAGCAAGAGCACAAACATTTGAAAAAACAACGGTTAGGTAACAAGCTAGTTCATATTAGAATGATCAGGCGGTTGAGCCCTCGTTCTTTCCAGAATTCGTCTTGATCTTCGTGGGGGAATGTTTCTATTGTCAACTGCTTGTTCTATGGTGTTGGGTGGTTTGTTGGAGAAATGACCTGAGTGGAGTAAACAGGAGAGGAAGCAGCATCGTTATTGGCACATATATTTCTAAAGTTTGAAATTTTCCCTTTCCTACATATCTCTTCACAAATAGCTGTATTTTCTGTAATGCCAGTATTTCCTGCAAAGGTCCTGTTTAATGAAATTAACGCCCTTCTACTACTCGTCTCAAAGTCCGGTCGTTACATGCAAAAAACAACCTTTGTACCTTTAAAATTTATTTCGTGGTTTTTCCTCCCATGTATGTTGCGCAATTGCACTGTATGAACTTCCCCTTCTGCAAAGCAGCAACGTGTTCTTCCCCTCTTTTATCAATGGAACGTCCCGCTTTCTCCCACGTAACATTCATTGCAATCACTACAAGGTATTACAATATACTCTTACATTCTCTCTATTACCCGGGTTATTTTTAATGAGTTTCTTCTTGATTGTACTGTGTACTGAAAAACTACGTTGAAAGCCGTCTTTTTTCCTTTAAGCTGCCTAGAAAATTTATGAGTTCTCTATTATAAGGAAGCGCAAGAGATGCCTTAAAATCTGCCTTTTCAGTTATATCATGAGGGGCATAAAACATTGATCTAGCTTTAGATAGAGACTGTAGTATAAAAAAACTTTGGGTAAACAACAGTTTAGTAAAACTATCTACCAAGAAATTTAAATTTATTTCGGCGGTCAATGAACTGGGATCACATATTCGGTATGCTCGAAAAAAAAACAAATTGGTTAAAACGTTGTGCTTTACTTTCGGTTCATGATATGAAAAGTAATGAATATAGGTGTTTGTAGTGGGTGTTCTTCCTATACACGCTGAATTTGAAGTCACTACTCACTGTGTCTCTATGAACTACCATATCTAGAAAGGGAAGCCTATTTTCCATTTCCTTTTCCACTGTAAATTTAATAGAGGGCAAAAAACCATTATGCAACTCTAAAAACCTATGAAAGGCTTCCTCACCGTGTCTATAAACAATAAAAACATCATCTACATACCTAACCAAATTTCAGGTCTTGATTTGTGTTTCCGGTAGTGTGTCAACGTAAACCTTTCGAAAAATTCCATCATAAGTTAGCCAAATATAGGGGAGAGAGGTGAGCCCATCGAGACCCGGATTTTTGTTGATAGAAACGAACCATTAAACTCAAAAATAGTAGATTCAACGCAAATGTTAATCAAATGACAAAATTTGATAATATTTTCAAGCCACCTATGCACATAGATAAATTTTGTCATTTGATTAACATTTGCGTTGAATCTACTATTTTTGAGCTTAATGTTCGTTTGTGCTCTTGCTTGTTAGTTCCTTGAGGTGACATATCACACTTTAGTGAACAAGACCACAGTTGATGTCGAAAGCTTTAATCCTGTACAAGATATATATTCTAAACTACAAGAGGATTTTACTTCATTGTGGATTGTATCCCCATTTACTTAGAGGTACGACATAGTACCTGGCTTCTGCATATATATATATATATATATATATACTATATATATATATATATATATATATATATATATATATATATATATATATATATATATATATATATATATATATATATATATATATATATATATATTATATATATATATATATTATATATATATATATATATATATATATATATATATATATATATATATATATATATTGGGAACCCTTGGAACACACACTTGCATTTAATACCTGCTCTGGCAAATTAATTGGGGTCTGGGTCATTTCCCAGCCACATGTTTCCAGTGGACCTACAATCAACCACCTCCATTAATTTTCTGGACCTACAAATAATTTTGATGTCAATATAGGTCATTTAAACTAAAGTCCAGAGTTTATGTAAATTCCTCCCTTTTAGTAATATCGGTCTTCAGCTGTAGAGTTTTTGTTCGTTATAAACGCTTGTTCTGCCTTACAAGGCCATTTTAGGAGTGCCAGAAGGTCACATCCCCACATTGTATATTGAGGGACGTGCAGTTATAATATATATATATATATATATAATATATATATATATATATATATATATATATATATATATATATATACATACATATATATATATATATATATATGTATATATATATATATATATATATATATATATATATAATATATATATATATATATATATATACATATATATATATATATATATATATATATATATATATATATATATATATATATATATATATATATATATATATATATATATATATATATAGCCTAATGCTGTGTGGCTCAGTTCCCTGAGTTTGTCGGCATAATAGAAATTGGCAGTCATTACTCCGGGACCGGTTAGCTGCTAACAGATGGGAAGTGGAGGAGGTAACAGTCGAGATGACCAACTACAGGGCCGTTTGCAAGGCCGCACCATTGGTGGAGTGTCCGCTATGGTCATGGGTGTCCTGGAGGACTTCTATTGGAATCTTCCTCGACTGCTGGCATGGGTAGCAGGGCCAAGCCAGCGAAAGGAAAGCAACCAGGACTTAGAGCTCCGGGAGGAAGACTCAAGTCTTGCCTTGGCACTGTCATTGAGGCTGTTCCTGGCTTATTGAGAGGATTTGAATGTGGCTCAACATCCATGAGGGATGGAGCCTGACACTGCCTGGTACCTTTAAGTGGCACTGGCCATGCAGGGGTAGTTCTTGGAGGCCTGTGGAATGGGTCTAGAGCTATGTTAGGTTGGGGGCCCATGTCCTAGCAGGATGTCATAATCTCCTGGAATATGGGTTGCTACTGCCATAGTACATATGTTAGAGTTGTGAGGTCATAGTAAGCAAGAACATTTTGACATGGTTGAGGCTCTCTATCGTGATGAATTGGTGCCAATCAACCCGAGCTCCATAGGGAATTTTATCCCTTTGAATGATGGATATTTGCACACCAGTGTCGTTGAAAGCTCAGGTCTGGTGGGCAGGATAGCGACCTCTGGGAGGTGTGACAAATATAGGGCCCTGAGCAGGAGGGCTTAGAGCTGAAGGATTCACAATGGCAGTAACAGGAGCTTTCTTTGGGCATCACCCAAGCAGCAGTTGTGCCCATGCACCCTTGCATGAGTCGACAGAAAACTCTGCTAAAATCAGGCTTCGGTCTGTTGTTTTGGTTCCAATGGCTGTTATTCTTATTATTATGATGATGGTGTACTCCATTCTGAGGAGTCGCAGCAGCTTGCTGAGGAGGATCCACCTCTGAGAGGCACTGCTCCGTGGCAGGACTTTGTTTATTACAACACCCCCACACAGGTTTCCATGAAGGGTTATTAGGGCGCTGAGTAAGCTGAGAGGTGGCAGCAGGAGGGAGATGGAGAGCAGGGCAAATTTTCTTTTTCAAAGAGCTCTGCAGCAAATGGTGGGTCCCGTAGGCGTCCGCCCAGGTACAGCACTCCAACTGAAAAAGTTCTAAGACCTCCTGAACAGATGTTGCATTGGAGTCTTTCGTCCACCTATAGAGTGCTGGTGTCTTCTTGGCTACCCACTCTGTCCATATTTGGTTAGCCTCCTTGGGCATGCTCCTCCACTTCTGCCTCCATTGGTCTGGGGTTAGCTCATAAGCCCCAAGGATTGCCTCTCAGACGAGGGCAAGATCTTGTCTCTCATTCATGTGGAGGGACTTGAATGCAGTCTGCCCTTTGCCAACAAGATGCTTCCCAAGGAGGAGGACAACTTCTTGCGGGGTTGGATTGAAGTTCTCAAACACCTGATTGAGCCAAGTGTCAGGTTTGCTATCATATGAAGTCCCATGCTGTGGAGGTGAAAGTGTGAAGGAAGGGGGCAGAGGGGCTTGGAACTCGGGGGTGCCAGAGTGGTACTCTGGACTGCCATAGTCAGTTGATGTGCTCTCTCTGCAGCTTCTCTTTTCTCTTGAGCTTCTCTCTCTGCAACTTCCCTTCTCTCCTGGGCTTCTCTTTCTTTCTCTCTTTCAAGTGCTTGGAATTCTCTCTCAGCTGCTTCTCTTCTCTCTTGTGCTTCTCTCTGGAATGCTCTTTTGTCTGTCTTACCCTTCCAATGCTAGTAATGCTCAGAAGTTGTATTTTAAGTTAGCATCATAAACAACTAAAAGGGAAGAGCAAGAACCAAAATAGAAATTCTCTCACTGCTGCATAACTACCAACTCCACAGAACTCTCGTTATACCATACCGTTTTTGCAACTCTATTTTCCCTCGCGAAACTAAGATCTACCAATTCTAACTAGCCAATTTAAATCCATGGA
The DNA here is from genome assembly GCF_015104395.2 of Macrobrachium nipponense. Taxonomy (NCBI): domain Eukaryota; kingdom Metazoa; phylum Arthropoda; class Malacostraca; order Decapoda; family Palaemonidae; genus Macrobrachium; species Macrobrachium nipponense. The sequence continues at coordinate 32,807,883 of NC_087211.1, forward strand.
GAATTTGGCCTTCACATGGGCTGACAAGACGGAAGGGGAGGGAATTGACAGGATTCCCACATATTTCTTAATCAAAGGCCAAATTTTGGGAATTTAGGGGGAGGCTGAGACGGAAAAAACAACTTGTGTCTTGAAATAGGTTAGCTGGGTCGAGCACGACCCGAGGATTGTTTCAAAAAACATGTTTTTTTCCCATAAATCATCGTCTATCTTGAATCTGGGTGTGATCGACCTGCAAGAGGATAGCAGAACACACACTACAATCTTGTCAAAACCTGCGTTTGTCTTGCCTTTGTCCTTTCCCCTTTTCTGAGTAATAGTTTGTTTTGAACATGTGTGAGATACAAAGGCAAAGTTATCAAGTAGTGATTTCCTGTCTAATACTGTTGACTCTGGGATAGTTTTATATTGTTGGAAACTGTAGGTAGATGGTGTGTGTACATTATGCTTACCATTGGTTGTGGCTGAGATGCCTTATATTGCTATTTGGTGCAATTTCCTTTGAATGCCAATTTCTCAGTTTTTGCATTTTTTTTTTTTGCATTTTTCATCAACAATGGCCAGCAGGCAGTATTCTCATGCCATGGATGTCATCACCTTACTTCTAATGGACTTATAAAGGCTTGATGATAATTTAGAGGTTGCTGACACCTCTATGGCAAGAATCTCAAGTTTGTGTAATGAAGGGTTAGAGGCGAAAGTAATGACCTTGAAATGAATACACACAAGATGGGGAGAGAAGGGGTAGGAAGTAGTGGGTCTCTGCCTTTTGTGGTGACAGATTACATGAGCTTATGTCAATAAATCATGACACACTGTAGAGAGAAAGAGAGAGACAGAGAGACAGACAGACAGACAGACAGACAGGGAGGGAGAGACAGAGACAGAGACAGAGAATAACATTTCTGATTTGACAGTAAATTACATCTTAGTGCAGATGTTTTTACACAATTCCGTTCTAGGGTAATATGAATTCATTCAATAATAAAAATTAGCCGTTTCCTATTTCATTTAGGTATCAAAAAAAAAAAAAAAATCTGAAGTTTGACAATTTCTTTGGCCAAAAAAGCATACCCTTTTTTTTCTCTTTTCTAATTTTGACCTATATTGGTCCGACACCATTTCTGGCAGTCACATATTGTAAATAGTAGTTTTAGGAAGGATTCCCTCAATTTTTGTGTATATAGCGTATTTTGTATTTTTTGTAAATATTTTCGTAAATTATATATATTTGATTTGTAGATGGGTATGATTTATCTTCTCAGTAGTGTTTGGCAATGGTAAAATTGATTTTAGAAATTAAAATTTACAGCATAGCTACAGTTTTTGAATTTTCACACATTTTTCTGGGCGCTCAGGTCGAGCTCTACCCCACAAACCTTTAAAAGGGGCACCAAAACAGCGAAACCTCTCCAGCGTTAAGCCCTTATTATTTCTCTCTACACAGAATGTACAGGATGAGAGCACTGATCTTTAATTTTCTTTGTCACTAATTCTAATGTTAAATGAATTTATGCTAATGTTTTTTTTTCCTTTTTTTTTTAACTTACTTACTCTTCTTTTTATTTTTCATAAACAGGGGGCGATGCAATAAGACTCAATTGGGCACATGGCCAGGGATTTCTCCAGGGATGCTCTTCATGTACAAAGGTTTTTAATTCTCCCTATCCTGTCAAGACCTGCAAGAGATAGAGAGAGAGATAATGCGCCCAGACAACAATGAACAGTGTGAATTCTTTTGCAAAAAGAATTCACGGAATCTCTTTACGACACGGGATTCGATGTACACTGAAATATGGCACTGATATTTATTGCACTCCCTAAAAACCTTTGTGTGCTTTAACAAAAAAAGCTAAAGTTAAAACTTCTCTCTCTCTTGGTTATCGGCATGCACGTGGCTCTAAGCTCTTCCTATCACTATTCTTAATGGCATTCAGATTTTATTCATCCCTAACAAGAATCCTTAGTTCTACACATATAACTAGAGGATAAATTTTAAAATTACTCTTTACCTGTTGTGGAGATTTTTTGGGAAACTTCATCTTGCTCTTGCTCCCAAATATTAAAAGAAATTCAGATTCGTTTCTCTTCATGATACTAAATTAATGATGGCTACGACTGGAAAATGAAAATTAATTTTCACACGATCTTAACAAAAGGTCATTATTTTATTATAAACTGCTTGTCCCTCAGTATACAATGTAGGAATGTGACCTTCTGGCACTCCTAAAATGGCCCTGTGAGGCAGAACAAGGTTTATAACAAACAAAAGTCGATGGATGAAAACCAATATTACTGAAAAGGAGGAATTTACATAAACTCTGGACTTTAGTTTAAATTACCTATATCTACATTTAAATCATGTGTAGGTCCAGAAATTAATGGAAGGTGGTTGATTGCAAGTCCACTGGAAACACGTGGCTGGGAAATGACCCAGACCCTAATGAATTTGACCAAAGTAGGTTATCTAAATGAAAGTGTCAGTTCCAAGGGTTCCCAATATTTCTCTAACAGTCAGGCACAATATTTGTCTGGAAAGAGATTGCATTCTAGGATCAATACTAAGGTGATGGACACGTGGGAAAACATTACATATTACTTGCTCTTAGCCTTGGATATTAAAGCTCACTCAAGGGGACATATAACGACTGAGCATATACAAAGAGGAACGCTACATTGCTTCAGTAACTAGGGGGATGTTTAATATTATTAATAGAATCTAAAGTGATATTAATCACAACATTGAACCAAAATTGGGGAGTGAGAAGCCGAACCAAGAAAGGGGAAAGCCGCCTTGGAAGGATGAAATGAAATACAGACAAAAGGGAAAAACGATTCACTGACTGCAATAGAAATTACTTTCACATTACCTGGAAATCCTTGGTCTTGTTACCTTCTCATCTGCTAATATTTCTGTGCACTATGATCAGTATAAGAACAATTGTGGGATCCTCAGGGGAGCAGAGGAGCAAAAGAGGGGGGAAGTGGAGCTCTGCAAGTGAGAGGAGTCTGGGAAATCTGAGAAAGTTCTGAGAGCTTCTGAGAGAAGCATCAATGAGCTCCTCCCCAATTCAGGACACCTGAGGAGATTAATTGTAGGCAGCCATTGGGAGTAGAGATGATTAGGGGGAGCAGAGGCTTTCAGTTTAGAGGGATAACTCAGGAATGGATAAATTGTTTATAAAGAGGTATTGCTTTTCCTGTTCTGGCTTAAAATCCTGAACAATATATATATATATATATATATATATATATATATATATATATATAATATATATATATATATATATATATAGTTCTGAGTTGCTCGTTCCCACCTGGAAAATATGCCCTCAACACTCTTAAAAATGGCCTTGAATGGAAGGACGAGAGATCACAAAAAAAAAAAAAAAAAACTACGGCAGAAGGCCGATATTACTGAAAAAAGGAGGAATCTACATAAACTCTGGACTTTAGTTTAAATGAACTATATTTACATTAAGTTACATAGGTCCAGGAACTAATAAGGTGGTTCATTGTCGATTTCCCTGGAAACACGAGGCTGGGAAATGAACCAGACATGGAGATCAGAATTTTGCGCAAACGGGTTATTTCAATGCAAGG
>NC_087211.1:32816175-32823675 GCF_015104395.2 Macrobrachium nipponense
TTCAGTTTAAATCTTCTGCTTGTTTTTAAATGTTAAATAAACTATCAATTTTAAAACGTTTATCCTTAATTGTTTAACTACAATTCCTTGATTACGTAAGAGCCTTCAGCAACCGACAAACCCAAAAAAATAGAAAACCCCCCCCCTTTTTCCCATCCCTTTGATTTTTACGTTGCAGCTGCCCAAAGTACTCAGATCCCAGGATTTCATCTGCTAAGTAAGTAATTGTTTTGTCTAACCCAAACAAAGTCCGGAAACTATATATATATATATATATATATATATATAGTATATATATATATATATATATATATAGATATATATATATATATATATATATAGCTTGATGATGAATAATAGTGCCAAGACTAGGAAGAACATTCTTTAATATTACGAGCTTTCGAGGTTTAAAACCTCATCTTCAGGCTGAAAAAATGACAAGGATGAGAAATCACTAAAAATTACATTAAAATTAATTGTCTGATTAAAAGATTCAGATAAAACATAAAATAAAAAACGAACGACATACAAACTAAAACTAAAAATTATTCGAAAAAACTAAAACAAAGCGCAAATCATACAAAACAGAGATAAAAATAAAAATAATATGAAAGGTAAACAAACTACACTCAAAAATAAAATAGCTAACGACCCACTTTGTGTACCTACTATGAAACTATATGATAGCTAGTTGAATACCGGACGAGTTGTTGTTCAATTCCGGTTTCATTTTCTTAATAAACAGCGACTCTGAAATTAAAAGGTCCAGTCTATTTGAGCAAAAAGACAGTACTCTAAAATCTAGGTGAGTGAAAGGATGGTCCTGTGCTAAACTGTGATCCCTTATGGCAGAAAATGGTGGTTTAGAAAAAAGGAACCTAGTTCTAACGGAAAGACCTCTGTGTTCCAAAATTCTGTGTCTAAGCCAGCGGGAACTGGATCCCACGTATTCGCAGACCACACTGCGAACAGGTAAAAAAGTAAACGACACTCGAATTAAGGTCCACAGGAGAGCAGGCTTCTCCCTCAAAAGTGATCCTACAGTAAAAGGTTAGTAAAAACAAATCTGAAATCTAACTTGAGGGGAAAACTATGCTTAAGTATTTCTTGTAACTTTTTTTCGTACCACGTAGCTACTATGACCAAGGAAAGGCAAATTTAATATACTTTACATCTTTACTAGCAGTACTGTACACCGGTCTGGGACAAAATTTCTCATGTGAGAAAATTTTTCAGAACTTTGTAAAAGACAAACACGGGATAAGAATTTTCGGAAAAATAATTCTGGAGGAAGACCATGTCTTGATGAAATAAATTAAAATCACAACAGACATTGTAAGCTCTATTTATCATAGTACGTATTGAATTAAGTTTAAACAACTTTGGTGAAAAACTAAGATAATTCAATCCCAAGCCAGTAAAAGTACTTTTCCTATAAACGGAAGTCTGAAATTTACCTCTATTTCTGTGTACCTGAACATCTATGACAGCATATTATCCTGTTCTGTCTCACAAGTAAAAGAAATATTAGGATGACGAGAATTAAAATATTCTAAAAATAAATCCACGTGTGAACGTTCCCTAAACACAAGAAAAGTGTCATCCACGTACCTACGATAATACAAGGGTTTGAAAGCAACAGGGCATTCAGACATCCAAATCTTTTCACAATAACCCATGAAACAATCTGCATATACAGGTCCAAGGGAATTTCCCATAGCAACACCATCTATTTGATTATATAATTTACCATCAAAAGTAAAAATGCCATCAGTTGTAGCCAATTGTAATAACTTTCGCAAATCTATTTTACTAAGTCCAAAAGTGTCTTCATTAAATAGGGAATTAAGGAATAATCTTTCTTTTTTGGACTACAATTGCCTGTCTTCTATTTTGGATTCCAATGTTGATAAGAAATTGACAGATGTTAGGCTTACACACGCAGAAAGTTGAGAAATCTTGGTGTTGATGTTAGTAAAGAAAATAGATAGCAGTAAAGTAATTTTTAATCTTTCTAACAGAAATTTAACAAAAGAGGAAAGGATGTTCTTTCTCTTGGTCTTGAGTTTGCCTTGACTCCCATGAAATTCAATTTCTTCTTAAGTATTTTTTAAGTTTTGAAAACTATGTTCAACTTTGTTTAAGAAACAGTGACATTTGTGGTAGTGAACCCTTATTTCAATTTTTAACAAAATTTCAGTGATTGCAAATGAGACTTTTAAAAATTTTAATCGTAGAAAGGAGGGTGACAATCAGTTAAATAAAGACAGAATCAATATTTTACGCAATCTTAAGAACGATGATAGTATTGTTATTACAAAACCAGATAAAGGCAGGGGTGTTGTATTGATGAATAGGTCTGATTATTTAGATAAAATGAATGAAATACTCTCTGATAATACAAAATTTAGGATGTTGAATGTAGATATTGCGGGTCACATTTTGAAATTAGAAGATAAATTAAATAGGATGTTAAGAAGTTTGAGAGATAAGATTGGGGAAGTTGCATATAGTAATTTATATGCTTCAGGTCAAAGCCCGTTTATATGTATGGTCTACCTAAGGTGCATAAAATAGGAAACCCGTTGAGACCCATTATATCTTCAATTGGCACTTTTAGCTATTACTTATCAAAGTTTCTAGTTCCTGTTTTAAAACCTCTAACTTTTAGTGAGTTTAATGTCCAAACTTCTTCCAAGTTTGTCAAAGAATTGTGTTCTTTCGATTTTTTTTAACCTAAGATGTTGTAATGGCTAGTTTTGATGTAACCTCTCTTTTCACAAATATCCCATTAAAAGAAACAACTGACATTATTCTTATAATATATGTGAAAACCACATAACAACTTTGGACTTAGTAAAATAGATTTGCGGAAAGTTTATTACAATTGGCTACAACTGATGGCATTTTTACTTTTGATGGTAAATTATATAATCAAAATAGATGGTGTTGCTATGGGAAATTCCCTTGGACCTGTATATGCAGATTGTTTCATGGGTTATTGTGAAAAGATTTGGATGTCTGAATGCCCTGTTGCTTTCAAACCCTTGTATTATCGTAGGTACGTGGATGACAACTTTTCTTGTGTTTAGGGAACGTTCACACGTGGATTTATTTTTAGAATATTTTAATTCTCGTCATCCTAATATTTTCTTTTACTGAGACAGAACAGGATAATATGCTGTCATTTTTAGATGTTCAGGTACACAGAAATAGAGTAAATTTCAGACTTCCGTTTATAGGAAAAAGTACTTTTACTGGCTTGGGATTGAATTATCTTAGTTTTTCACCAAAGTTGTTTAAACTTAATTCAATACGTACTATGATAAATAGAGCTTACAATGTCTGTTGTGATTTTAATTTATTTCATCAAGACATGGTCTTCCTCCAGAATTATTTTTTCTGGAAATTCTTATCCCGTATTTGTCTTTTACAAAGTTCGAAAATTTTCTACATGAGAAATTTTGTCCCAGACCGGTGTACAGTTACTGCTAGTAAAGATGTTAAAGGTATATTAAATTGCCTTTCCTTGGTCATAGTAGCTACTTGGTACGAAAAAAGTTACAAGAAATACTTAAGCATAGTTTTCCTCAAGTTAGTTTCAGATTTGTTTTTACTAACCTTTTACTGTAGGATCACTTTTGAGGGAGAAGCCTGCTCTTCCTGTGGACCTTAATTCGAGTGTCGTTTACTTTTTTACCTGTTCGCAGTGTGGTCTGCGATACGTGGGATCCAGTTCCCGCTGGCTTAGACACAGAATTTTGGAACAGAGGTCTTTCGTTAGAACAGGTTCCTTTCTAACCACCATTTTCTGCCATAAGGGATCACAGTTTAGCACAGGACCATCCTTTCACTCACCTAGATTTTAGAGTACTGTCTTTTTGCTCAAATAGACTGGACCTTTTAATTTCAGAGTCGCTGTTTATTAAGAAAATGAAACCGGAATTGAACAACAACTCGTCCGGTATTTCAATAGCTATCATATAGTTTCATAGTAGGTACACAAAGTGGGTCGTTAGCTATTTTATTTTTGAGTGTAGTTTGTTTACCTTTCATATTATTTTATTTTTATCTCTGTTTTTGTATGATTTGCGCTTTGTTTTAGTTTTTTTCGTAATTTTTTAATTTTTAGTTTGTATGTGATGTTCGTTTTATTTTATGTTTTTACTGAATCTTTTAATCAGACAATTAATTTTAATGTAATTTTTTAGTGATTTCTCATCCTTGTCATTTTTTCAGCCTGAAGATGAGGTTTTAAACCTCGAAAGCTCGTAATATTAAAGATGTTCTTCCTAGTCTTGGCACTATTATTCATCATCAAGCTAAGATTTCCAAGTAGCCGACCAATTACTGAGACTATCATTATATATATATATATATATATATATATATATATATATATATATATATATATATATATATATATATATTATTATCCAGGATGGAATATTTGAAATTTATTACAGTTTTAATTTTTTTGAGCCTGTAAAGGATAATACTTCATCTCATTAAGTGTCAAACATTCTAAAATTATTCCTTTTTTCTAAGGCATCTGTGTAAGCTCAATCCTTTCAATGGGCATAGGCGCTCTCTCCAACCACCTTCGCTAAATGAAAATTCAAAATAATAATTTATCTAATAACGTCCTCGTTTTAGTGTCAATTTTCCTTTTAGCTACAATGAAGTTAGTTTATATTTTCCGTAGAATATCTGATACTTATAAAAGAAACTTGATAGATATTACCCGTGGGAAAACTGAGAGAGAGAGAGAGAAGAGAGAGAGAGAGAGAGAGAGAGAGAGGAGAGAGAGGAGAGAGAGAGAGCTGTAGTATTGCTAGTCTGGGCAGTACTGAAGTACCACAATTATAACAATTTGTTATAATGCGAGGACTCTTCGCTGTTACGAAGGAAAAATTGTCTCATAAGTATTCCTATAATCAGACACTGATAAAATTGACATTAGTCTATTTTCCTTTTGCGGCAGAATCCATTAATTGAATTAGTTCGTGATAGAGACTTTTGCTCTATTACTAATAAACTACCAAGTGATAAATATTTGGGGTGGGTGGGTTTTTATTTCGCGTTTAATGGAGTTTTATAGATTCAACAGGACGACAATTGGCTGGACCGACTTTTTATTTTGGCAGTGACGCACCAGTGACACTTGCAATGACATTCATAACTTGGTCGTTCGTGCAATTTCAAATGTTGTGGAAGAGACATAAATCTCGTTGGTTAAAAAACCGTCCGCAGAAAAACGAGGTCAGAATGGCTGTAAAGTTGGTGAAGCGAGGGGGAAGAGAATTAGGGTGTCTGACGGAATAAGTTCGAGTGCGCCATGAGCAGTCAAGTTCAGTGGAGCCATGGTGACAGTGGTAAGCAGTGCTGATAACAGTAAAATATAATGGTTCGTTATTTTCGGCCTCGTAAACGCTTGACCGTTTTTTAGATGTCAACACCCGGAGAATCCCTAGAGAGATCTGAAAAATAAAGCTTTTCCTTAATTGTCTGATACTTGTTGCTAGGTACCGTATGATATACTTTTAAATTGTTTATCTGTATGGACGATGGCATAATTATATATCAGTTTTTAAAAAAATCTTGGTCTGAATCATATTCTTAACCACCGTGTAATGGCAGGACGTCTCTTGTCTCTTCAAGGTATTCGACAATTAGAAAATTAGTCATAATGTAACAAGGCCCGATCCGAACTCCAGCTTACTCACCGGGCACATGCTAAGGACCTACAGTCCAATTAAGTGTTGGTAACACCAACGAAAATTAAAATAAATACTCTATATTTTGCTAGAGATAAGTTTTCTGTACTGTTTAACAACATTATTTATTTCTAAAATTTTCATTTTAATAAAATAAATCATAGACATCCTATCCTAAATTCCTGTATTTTTACTCGGTCAGTTCGTCAAGCACCCCCATTTTACCATTTCCTAATCACCACCCACCCACCGCCCCCCCCCCCCCCCCCCCCCCCCCCCCTTTCCGCCCACCCTCCAAACCAACAAAGTAGTTTATAGGTGTTGGTACTAACGCAAGAAGGCGAAAACTGAAACAAGGGTCCGGTACTGGCGGAGAGAGGGTTCGAAGGTTGCTCAGATTGTCAGTCCATTCTTGAAAACCAAAATGCTATTTCTCTCTCTCTTTCCTCCAAAAATTTCTCTCTTTTTGTTTCGCAACGACATTTTTGTATCTAGTGAACTCTCAGTATATGTTATCCAATATCAGTTATTATCAGCATATACTATTATCCAAAACCCCTCATACATGGGCAGGAGATTGTTACCCAGAAACGGTTGGAGACATTAGTAACTCGGGACCAAAGATCCCTCCAACAGCAAGATCTCTCTCCTCTCTCTCTCTCTCTAACTTTACTGAAACCCTCTTAACCTTAACATTAGACATTTATTATGGAAGTCTAAAAAGGAAGGCGAAAAGAAAAAACAAGTAAATGAAAATCATGAATGATAGATGATTAATCCCAATTACGCTATTTCCCAAAGCAAATTAAACTGTTGCAATAAATCATGATATGCAGGAACTACTCTCACTTCCCACAGAGCACAAAGCACTCAAAATCCACCAGATAATTTACGATCTGTGATCTACAAAAAACAACATAGTCACATCGGCCCCACTTTCATTACCACATATCAAGGTTTTTTAGCTTATTTGAAACATCTGCAAGGGAGCGAGCAATTTTTATCATATCACAGTTTACCCAGTTTATAACACATAGAATACACAATAAAAATATTAAATAAAGGCAAGAATCAATCGCTTCAAAATAATCAGACCTGTAATGCAAAGTCATAAGTATTACTCATTTTTCCTACTCCCTCTTTCAGCAAAGGGATTCCGATCCCCAAAATGTTCCCAATGCTCTTGTAGTCTGGACTCTAAGTAAAGAATGCCCACTTTTTTTTCTATGTCCCTTTGCACTTAGCGTTTCCGTAACGCACACACGAATATACACTTCCTTTTGACACTCCAAAAAGTTTAATTCACACCGGACTAAAAGCTTCCATCCCTTCGATCCTGCTATGATGGAAACTTCCATTCTTAGACACGTATCCCTAAAAACCCATTAAATCAAAGGTGATCGTACGACAGGCGCTGACATGAGCGAAGAATGGCGCCACCCCATCGCTGAATAATGCTGAGTCGGGGGCTTATTAAACAACATACTTCCCAACTGCAAAAAAAAGCTGAACATCGACAAAAAGTTTATTGGTCGCCATACCTTCGCACCCTCCCTATTCAGTAAATAAACATATATATATATATATATATATATATATATATATATATATATATATATATATATATATATGTGTGTGTGTGTGTGTGTGTGTATATATATATATATATATATATATATACTATATATATATATATATATATATATATATATATATATATATATATATATATTTATATATATATATATATATATATATATATATATATATATATATATATATA